>NC_088418.1:49551404-49591404 GCF_034236695.1 Oncorhynchus nerka | reverse complement strand
TTCACCCAACTTATTGTGGGAAGCTTGTGGAAGGCTACCCGAAACGTTTGAACCAAGTTAAACAATTTAAAGGCAACGCTACCAAATACTAATTGAGTGTATATAATCTTCTGACCCACTGGGTGTAACGATTCTCCTCTTCGTCTGAGGAAGAGTAGTCAAGATCGGACCAACACGCAGCGTGGTAAGTGTCTGTGTTAATAATTTTAATATAAAAGAACACTAAACAAAAATAACAACGAGAATGTAAGAAACGAAACAGCCCTGTCAGGTGAAACAACACAAAACAGGAAACAACTACCCACAAACACAGGTGGGAACAGGCTACCTAAGTATGGTTCTCAATCAGAGACAACGATTGACAGCTGCCTCTGATTGGGAACCATACCAGGTCAAACATAGAAGTACAAACAAGTACAAAACATAGAATGCCCACCCCAACTCACGCCTCGACCAAACCAAAATAGAGACATAAAAAAGAAACTAAGGTCAGGACGTGACACTGGGAATGTGATTGAAGGAATAAAAGCTGAAATAAATCATTCTCTCGAATGTTATTCAGACATTTCACATTCTTAAAATAAAGTGGTGATCCTAACTTTACTGCAGACAGGGACTTTTTTACTAGGATTTAACTTCAGGAATTGTGAAAAACTGAGTTTATATGTATTTGGCTAAGGTGTATGTAAACATCCAACTGTAACTGTAAGCTCCACACCCTATTTAATTCTAAATGCCTACTGGTAAGTTTCACCATCCAATTCTTTCAGATCTACAGAAAAGTATGTTTCATCATGTCACAGACCGTGGCAATACGTTGGCACATGAGGACATGGATGTGTAACATGGGTAATGGGTCATTGGGGCAAGGATGTGCAACATGGGTAATGGGTCATTGGGACAAGGATGTGTAACATGGGTAATGGGTAATTGTGACAAGGATGTGTAACATGGGTAATTGGGGAAAGGATGTGTAACATGTGTAATAGGTCATTGGGGAAAGGATGGGTAATATGGGTCATTGGGGAAAGGATGTGTAACGTGGGTAATATGGGACATTGGGGAAAGGATGTGTAACATGGGTAATGGGTCATTGGGACAAGGATGTGTAACATGGGTAATGGGTAATTGGGGAAAGGATGTGTAACATGTGTAATAGGTCATTGGGGAAAGGATGTGTAACATGGGTAATATGGGTCATTGGGGAAAGGATGTGTAACATGGGTAATATGGGACATTGGGGAAAGGATGTGTAACATGGGTAATGGGTCATTGGGACAAGGATGTGTAACATGGGTAATGGGTAATTGGGGAAAGGATGTGTAACATGTGTAATGGGTCATTGGGGAAAGGATGTGTAACATGGGTAATACGGGTCATTGGGGAAAGGATGTGTAACATGGGTAATGGGTAATTGGGACAAGGATGTGTAACATGGGTAATGGGTAATTGGGACAAGGATGTGTAACATGTGTAATAGGTCATTGGGGAAAGGATGTGTAACATGGGTAATTGGGACAAGGATGTGTAACATGGGTAATTGGGGAAAGGATGTGTAACATGGGTAATGGGTAATTGGGACAAGGATGTGTAACATGGGTAATGGGTAATTGGGGAAAGGATGTGTAACATGGGTTACATGAACCTCATTAAAGTCAACGTCAGCTCAACATGTTCACTGTTCAACTCTGCCTCAGTCACATTTGCTGTTCTGAAGGTATTAGTTGAGGCATAACTTAGATTAGTTGAGAATAGAGCAATCAGAAACTGCCATGAACATGATGTTAGTACTATGTGGCTCAATGATTGGTCAATGCTGAATTGGTTCATGTTGTAGTTGTTTAATCAGGTAATGAACCACCAGAAACAGTGTAATCCACTCATTTCATTACACTGTGATTATAGTGTAATTCACTGGCACTCACCACATAGCTGTCAGAGACAGCTTTGGCTTATTTAAGGATGTCCTGCTTCCTGCCTCTCAACTGGACCAGATCACAATTGACCATATATGGTGATGATGCTGATGTAGTCCATGTTCATTGGACAGTTCTTTGAGGTAAAGAATGTGACAGAAATAGATGGAATGTTTGAATGTCACAGTCAGACTATAGGTTCATCCATGCTGAAAGCCTCAATCAAAGACTCAGCTAAATAAAATGGTTACTATGTGAAATACTGTAGAATACAACATGTATGCTGACCAATACACAACACAAAAAAACAGCACTTTGGTAGCCAAGCTAACTAGAACAATATTGTTGGATGATGCTGGATGATGAGATACAGGCTGGATGATGAGATGGTATTCCCTTCAGGGACATTAGTGATGTCTGAAACAGAATGCATTCAGCCTATTGGTCAATCTCACATTAATAATAACAGTACCAACACTGCAAAGTACATTCGACGGGTGGATTAAGGTGAGAGGATTAGCATCATATCTACAGAATGGAAAGCATCAAACCTTTCTGCCTGCATAGACACAGCAGGAGAGCCAAATATGCTTCTCAGAAGTCAGTCAGAACAGAGAAATGCAACCAAATCAAGTTAAGTCCTCTCCACTGAAGCCATGGCAGTGCAAACAGCAGAGGAAGACACGAATGAGGTGCACCCACCGCCGGCCCCGCCTCTCAGCCGCTCATCTCTGTCTGTCTGGCAGGGATGCTGTCCTCCGGCTCCTCCCTTTAGGCCGCTGACATAGTGCCTGCTATCCCGCCCCACCTCCAGCTGAGACAAGAGAGGTGCTTCAGGGGAAACCCCTGCTGAGCCACACACACGCACGCACACACACACACACACTGGCATGGCACCTCCCAGCCCCACCCCTGACACTAAGCCTGCAGGAGCAGAGAGGGTAAGCTACATCTCTACTAACTCAGGTTGGCAGGTGAGTCGAAGCACTCCCTCTTTCTCTGTCTCTCTCATTCTCTCTCTTGCTTCCTACATCTCTTTTTCATTCTCTCTTTCTCTGTCTCTCGCCACCACTCCCCTCCCCATCTCTCTCTCTCTCTCTCTGTTCTCCTCTCTCTTAACCTGCGTCTGTTGCACCATGCTGCAGGCAGGTTGGGGGGACCTGTGTGTGTGTGTGTGTGTGTGTGTGAGTGTGTGGGGGTAAACTCATCTGTCTGTGTAACAGAGGGCTGAAGTAAAGGAGGACTCCTGTTTCTGGAAGATTAACAACCATGGGAGATAAAAACACTCAGGAACACTGTGACACACATCTATTTCACTGTGACACACATCTATTTCACTGTGACACACATCTATTTCACTGTTATACACATTATCTCACTGTAATACACATCTATCTCACTGTGACACACATCTATCTCACTGTAACACACATCTATTTCACTGTAATACACATCTATCTCACTGTGACACACATCGTATTCAACCCCCTGAAATTTGACACATTTTACAATTTATTATGTGTGTTCGTGGGATATTTGAGTGACTCAAACTTGCCAGCAAAATTAATGGGCTGAAAAGCCAACAAAAAATGTTATCTGACAATGACTAGTGTATCTAGGGAAGCACAGCCGCGAGACGCCCAGTGACACGAGCCTACCAGACGAGCTAAATCACTTCTATTATCGCTTTGAGGCAAGCAACACTGAGGCATGCATGAGAGCTTCAGCTGTTCCGGACGACTGTGTGATCACGCTCTCCATAGCCGACGTGAATAAGACCTTTAAACAGGTCAACATACACAAGGCTGCGGTGCCAGACGGATTAACAGGGCTTGTGCTCCGGGGATGTGCTGACCAACTGGCAGGTGTCTTCACTGACATTTTCAACATGTCCCTAATTGAGTCTGTAATACAAACATGTTTCAAGCAGATCACCATAGTTCCTGTACCCAAGAACACTAAGGTATCCTGCCTAAATGACTACCGACCCAGAGCACTCACGTCCGTAGCCAGGAAGTGCTTTGAAAGGCTGGTAATGGCTCACATCAACACCATTATCCCAGAAACCCTAGACCCACTCCAATTTGCATACCGCCCAAACAGATCCACAGATGATGCAATCTCTATTGCACTCCACACTGCCCTTTCCCACATGGACAAAAGGAACACCTATGTGAGAATGCTGTTCATTGACTACAGCTCAGCGTTCAACACCATAGTACCCTCAAAGCTCATCACCAAGCTAAGGATCCTGGGACTAAACACCTCCCTCTGCAACTGGATCCCGGACTTCATGACAGGCCGCCCCCAGGTGGTGAGGGTAGGTAGCAACACATCTGCCACGCTGATCCTCAACACTGGAGCTCCCCAGGGGTGCATGCTCAGTCCCCTCCTGTACTCCCTGTTCATCCAAACTGCATGGCAAGGCACGACTACAACACCATCATTAAGTTTGCTGACGACACAATAGTGGTAGGCCTGATCACCGACAACGACGAGACAGCCTATAGGGAGGAGGTCAGAGACCTGGCCGGGTGGTGCCAGAATAACAACCTATCCCTCAACGTAACCAAGACTAAGGAGATGATTGTGGACTACAGGAAAAGGAGCACCAAGCACATCCCCATTCTCATCAACTGGGCTGTAGTGGAGCAGGTTGACCGTTTCAAATTCCTTGGTGTCCACATCAACAACAAACTAGAATGGTCCAAACACACCAAGACAGTCGTGAAGAAGGCACGACAAAGCCTATTCCCCCTCAGGAATCAAAAAATATTTGGCATGGGTCCTGAGATCCTCAAAAGGTTCTACAGCTGCAACATCGAGAGCATCCTGACCGGTTGCATCAGAGGGTAGTGCGGACGGCCCAGTACATCACTGGGGCAAAGCTGCCTGCCATCCAGGATCTCTACACCAGGCAGTGTCAGAGGAAGGCCCTAAAAATTGTCAAAGACCCCAGCCACCCTAGTCATAGACTGTTCTCACTACTACCACATGGGAAGCGGTACCGGAGTGCCAAGTCTAGGACAAAAAGGTTTCTCAACAGTTTTTACCCCAAGCCACAAGACTCCTGAACAGGTAAACAAATAGTTACCCGGACTATTTGCATTGTCCCCCCCCCCCCCCCAACCCCTCTTTTACGCTGCTGCTACTCTCTGTTTATCTTATATGCATAGTCACTTTAACTATACATTCATGTACATACTACCTAAATTGGCTCGACCAACCAGTGCTCCCGCACATTGGCTAACTGGGCTTTCTGCATTGTGTCCCACCATCCGCCAACCCCTCTTTACGCTACCGCTACTCTCTGTTCATCATTTATGCATAGTCACTTTAACGATACCTACATGTACATACTACCTCAATAAGCCTAACTAACAGGTGTCTGTATATAGCCTTACTACTCTTATTTTCAAATGTCTTTTTACTGTTGTTTTATTTCTTTACTTATCTACTCACACACACACACACACACACACACACACCTTTTTTTCTTCTTTTTTCCGCACTATTGGTTAGATCCTGTAAGTAAGCATTTCACTGTAAGGTCTCCTACACCTGTTGTATTCGGCGCACGTGACAAATACACTTTGATTTGAAAATGTAAATGTAAATGTAAATTTGATCTGGACATTTCTGACAAGTTATAAATAGCTCTCTAAGGTATGCAATGACTGACATGACAAAAGGAAACTGCTATTGCATTAGCCAGTTTAGGAATTGCACCTTATGCTTTCTACTATTACAACTTTCAAGATTATGTTGAAAGCCCGACTGATTTCCTATTAAAAAAATACTACTGGTCTAAATGATACTTACTTCACTCAGTGTCACCACTCAAGTCGCTGTTTCTGTGAAAGCAACAAACCCTATTAGAAATAGCAACGTCACAAAGTCCAGGACAAGATATGAAGGATGGATACATTGCTGTGTATCCAATCCTGACACAGTATAGGCTGTGTCTCAACAACAGATTGTTGGACATTTTACATCCTGGTTTTCTGTAAGGATTGTTACCTTATGTGCTATGTTGCAGAGCCAAGTATTATAACTGACAGATATGTGAGATGTAACATGTGCTGAATGACACATCTAACTTTTACATAAGAGAGCAATGACAATGACAACTCAAATATGCCATTCATTTGATGTTGTGAGTGGGCCTGAACAGAGAGGGAGATGAGAGAGAAAATAGAGAAGAGGAAGACAAATTAGAGAATGAGAGGAGTGGAACAGAAGAGAAGAGGAATGTGCCAAGTTTGTATATTGCCCTTGAGGGTGAGTTCAGCCCAGTGTGTGTGTGTGTGTGTGTGTGTGTTTGTTTGTGTGTGTGTTTTATAGGAAAGTGGGTGTCAGGTATGTCTCTGCACCACTCCAACACTCTCTGCTGTTCTGTTCGCCAGGATAACAAATCTCTCCCTCCAGCAGCTCTGCTAACCTCCTCAGCTATACTAATAACATTTAGACATGTTAAGCTCGTAAATTAGCGAATCTGGACCGCAGAGATATTATTTATGCTTGTCTCTCGTATTGAAAGAGTCAGCTTGATGGGTAAATTGTGTTTTAATTCTTGGAGGGAGAGGTTTTTTCTGCGCCTCAGCGTGGTGTGAGATTAATCCCCTGACAACCTTTGCAACGCACTTCAAATTGCTCCCAAATGTCACAGCGGAGATTTCACACACAGCCGAGGGTGGAAAATGAACTGGGGAGGGAGGGAGTACAAAGCAAGGCCACATCCAACGCACGAGTTGGCCCTACTTGTCACGCTCACACATTTACGTGCTTTGAAACTCGCGCATGCACACACACAAGTTCACAACACGGTCGGGCACGCACACACACGCACACATTTTAATTTTTCTATACTTACGAAACAAACTCAATGCGCAAAACACACCGGCTATAGTTGTGTTTTATATTCCTTTTTATTTCTATTAGTTTTATTTGAAATGTAGTTTAGGTTCAGTTAGTTTTCAGATCCAATTTACTAGTTTTATAAAACATTTATATTTCGTTTTTATATTAATTAGTTTCAGTTTTAGTTTTAGTGGTAAGTACAGAAAGTAGCCTATGGGAAGATCTCAATTGCATACTCTCTCCTTCTCAAAACCCATTGGATGAGAAAGCCAACGCCTTCTCCATTGGGTTTTGAGAAGGACAAGAGGAGAGATGAAGCGTAGAGTATGTAATTGAGATCGTCTCTATGTGTGGGAGGCTAGGAGCCATTTATGTGTTGTACAGTTGCTGTGTTTTGGGGGTTGTCACTTCTTGCCAGTGTGGGGCAGTAATGCATAAGGTAATGGTTCAGGTCACAGGTTAGGCTAAGTTTATTCGGTATTGATTAGGATCCCCATCATCTATTCTCCCTGGGGTCCACATGAAACAATACATAGTACAGAATATTATTAGTCCAGGACTGGATAAAAAAAAAAAAACTTTATTTAACTAGGCAAGTCAGTTAAGAACAAATTCTTATTTTCAATGACAGCCTAGGAACAGTGGGTTAACTGCCTGTTCAGGGGCAGAACGACAGATTTGTACCTTGTCAGCTCGGCATTTGAACTTGCAATTTACTAGTCCAACGCTCTAACCACTAGGCTACCCTGCTGCCCCACATACATTTAAAACGTCACACACAGCCTACATATGAGTTTATACACACAATATCTAGGTCTAATACAAATTACAATACAATATATATTAAAATGGCTGCGCTGCTCTCTGAAGGTAGACTCAGTGAGATGACCTAGACGCGCAATTTTTTGTTGATTTTTTTACCCTCCAATGTGTCAAATAATAATATTTTTGTTTTCTCTCATATTCTCATACTCTCTCGCAACCCCCCACCCTACACATTCAAGGGGTTTTCTTTATTTTTTACTATTTTCTACATTGTAGAATAGTGAACATATTAAAACTATGAAATAACACATATGGAATTATGTAGTAACCAAAAAAAGTGTGAAACAAATCAAAATATATTTGATATTTGAGATTCTTTAAAGTAGCCACCCTTTGCCTTGATGACAGCTTTGCACACTCTTGGCATTCTCTCAACCAGATTCATGAGGTAGTCACCTGGAATGCATTTAAATTAACAGGTGTGCTTTAAAAAAAGTTAATTTGTGGAATTTCTTTCCTTCTTAATGCATTTGAGCCAATTAGCTGTGTTGTTACAAGGTAGGGGGATATACAGAAGATAGCCCTATTTGGTAAAAGACCAAGTCCATATTATGGCAAGAAAAGCTCAAATAAGCAAAGAGAAATGACAGCTCATCATTACTTTAAGACATGAAGGTCAGTCAAAGTGGAACATTTCAAGAACTTTGGAAGTTTCTTCAAGTGCAGCCGTGAAAACCATCAAGCTCTATGATGAAACTGGCCCTATGAGGACCTCCACAGGAATGGAAGACCCAGAGATACCTCTGCTGCAGAGGGTAAGTTCATTAGTGTTACCAGCCTCTGTCGCACCCTGACCGTAGAGATCCTCCCACCACCAAAGGACCAAGCAGCGTGGAAGAGAGGACTGGACATGGGAGGACATCCTGGACTGCAAGGGATCCTACACATGGGAGGAGATCCTGGCTGGAAGGGATCGCCTCCCATGGGAACAGGTGGAGGCAGCCAGGAGAGCGGAGGCAGCAGGAGAAGGGAACCAGCGGTATGAGGGAACACGACTGGCAAGGAAGCCCGAGAGGCACACGGGGAGTGTGTCAGAGTCAGGTAGTAGACCTGAGCCACTGTGGCTTACTGTGGCAGGCATGGGACTGGTCAGGCCCCGTGCTATGGGGTGAAGCTCACAGTGTCGAGGCGGAGCATTCACAGGCCGGTGCTCGGTGCCAGCGTCCCACATTTGCCGTAAACATTACACTCACAGAAGTTACAAAAGAATAAAGACATTTCAAATGTCATTATGTCTTTGTACAGTGTTATAATGATGTGCAAAATAGTTCAAGTACAAAAGGGACAATAAATAAACATACATATGGGTTGTATTTACAATGGTGTTTGTTCTTCACTGGTTGCCCTTTTCTTGTGGTCACATATTGGGTCACAAATATTGCTGCTGTGATGGCACTTCACCCAGTAGATACGGAAGTTCATCAAAATTGGGTTTGTTTCCAAATTCTTTGTGGATCTTTGCAATCTGAGGGAAATATGTGTCTCTCTCTCACACTCTCCCCCTCTCTCTCTCTCTCTCTTTCTCTCTCTCTCTCTCTCTCTCTCTCTCTCTCTTTCCTTGATTTCTTTCTAGCTCTAGGTGAAGCAGACAGTTTTGCCAGGCTTGTTAAGGGGACATATACGGTTGAGGAGGTCTCTACTCTCTAAGCCCAGAGCTGAACATCTAAGACCCCCCCCCTACACACACACCCCTCTCCTCTCCCCTGCTGTCCCTCCATGTTGAAACAACCTTGTTGGAACTCTCGCCTCCGGAGCCAAAAGGACACCCTCACATCCCCTCACCCCCTGTGGGCCGGTGGGTAGACAGGTTGTTGTGTGACGTGTCTTGGACCCTACCCAGAACCCCTTGCAGCCTGTGGATCAGTATCCAGGGACACTCCCCTCTCGGTGACCCCCGGAGCTGCAGACCTTCCAACTGTCAACACACATAGATTTTCTCCTCAGTTTCCCTCCATTCCTTGGTTTGTCTGGTTTGTTGGTTTATTCCTCCTACCAAACTGTGGAACCACAGCTGGGAGCGATGGATGGAGAGAAGAGGAGAGGAGGATGAGAGGAGAGCAGTAATTAGATTGCAAATGCTTCCTGATATTGGAGGACTTCAAAGGGTAAAAACATAAATGATGGTTGTGTGTGTGCGTGTATGTGTGTGCGTCTGGTCTGTGTGTGTGGTGTGCATTATCATTAACTAAGGGGCACTGACTCCTCTCTCAGCCAGCTTGTTGCACTAAAACAACGTATATCACGATGTTAAGAGTTCAGAACAAAATACACTAACAAACTGAAAACAATGAGCAGTAATGTGTGTAAAATGAGTGGTAGAGAGTGCTGTTATATCCCCAGCTTCTACTGACATCTGACCACAGCAATCAAACACAAAATGACATGTTGACTATTTCCATGGAACAAGTCATTTCTGATAATTACTGTTATTTGCAATAGTCCCAAAACACACCAATTACTGCTGAATGTCTGGTGCATTTTGATAAATTATTTCTGTCTGTCTGAGCAGCCAGACAGAGGGATAGAAGAGAGACAGACGGATGAAAACACAACGAGTAAAACATTCTGACAATTTCTTGCGGATATCTGAACTATAAAGGTTCCACCCAAACAAAACCCCACAAATTATTACATTTTTTGACAAAAGTTCTGTCTAGACAGTAATCGATTATTTGAGTATTTTTTCCACAGGACTTATACAGCTACCAGAGGCCTCTGTGTACTTATACGCTGTAGTCCCAAACTCTCCATATCCTCTTTGGTATAGTTGACCCCTGATCCCAAACGAATGACCCCAGATATTCCCCCCTCCCCTCCCCTCCGCCTCCCTCCTATGTTCAACATGGCCTGACTCAAATTTGACATGCACTCACTGCGTGTTCATTGTGATCATCACATTTGGAAATGTTTTAATGAAAAATGTTGAATGATTAAAAGGGCTTTAAAGTTGTTTTGAGAGCAGGTCAGAAGAGAGAGACGTCATTAGAGTAGAATATGATAATCCATAAGCTGGTGAGATAACACGCAGGGAGAGATGCTCTTCCTTCCTACCATGCTATCCGGTGTGCTCAGAATGACCCCAGCTCATAATATGGTGTCTGTCTGTCTGTCTGTCTGTCTGTCTGTCTGTCTGTCTGTCTGTCTGTCTGTCTGTCTGTCTGTCTGTCTGTCTGTCTGTCTGTCTGTACTGTCTGTCTGTCTGTCTGTCTGTCTGTCTGTACTGTCTGTCTGTCTGTCTGTCTGTCTGTCTGTCTGTCTGTCTGTCTGTCTGTCTGTCTGTCTGTCTGTCTGTCTGTCTGTCTGTCTGTCTGTCTGACTGCATGTACAGTCTGTCTGTCTGTCTGTCTGTCTGTCTGTCTGTCTGTACAGTATGTCTGTCTGACTGCATGTACAGTCTGTCTGTCTGTCTGTCTGTCTGTGCATACATGCACAAAGACACATACTAACAAATATTTGGGAAGCTTTTATTTCCACATATTGTTTTTTCTTATTGAGAACTTGGCACCATGCTGTTGTCAATCTCACAGGAACAATGTACTTCTCAGTACGGTAATGTGGGTGTAGCTTAGTACACGGCTCTGAGCTGCAGTAAACTCACTTCTCTGTGTTGTCCCACCCTGCCTCCGAGAAGAGGTGTGAGCTGTGTTCACACACAAACAAGGACACAGCCTCACTGCTCTGCTCCAACTCTTGTTCTCCAAGTACACAGGTGCAAATCAACCTCCATAAGGATTTTTTTTTATGAACTGAAGAGAAGGAATATGCAGGTAAGGAACTATCTCCACTGTTCTTTTGATTTAAAATAAAATAAATAAATAATGTATTGGCTACAGTGCAGAAGGGACGCACTCTAGCAGATGTATTCAGTCCGTAACAGCCATTTATAGGCCTATCTGTGTGTTGTGGTCAGTCTTCTCCAGCTTCGCTCTGCCCTCGTAAAGGCTCTAACCACAGGAAGACCACTGGGCCAGTCTGCGGTCCAACCATCAAACCACAAGTCTACCCAAACACACTCTGGGGCACACACAAACATCTGTGTAACCAGACCTTCCCGGTCGCTGAAACGCCGAACACATGCCATTTAACAATTACACAATCCTATCCTACTATACCCCATTATCTTCACAGGAGTTAAAGTTGTAAATCCCTACATCAAATACAGGAACGCTCAGCATAATCCTGGGAACATCAGTTTAAATCCAGAATATCCCACATACTCTAGCTATTACACCCGGACCCTGGCCTCTCATCCCCCCACTAGATCCATGGAAGAGATGTACTAATGTGTGGTCTATGAATTCATGTTGACACAGGCCATTAGCCCCTAACACACCTAGACCAGGAAATCCCTCTAACCTCTCTATCTATAACCAGTCTGTCACTAACATGCGTTTTAACCAACAATCCCCTTTCAGTCACTGAGTACTATGGAGAGAGGTCACACATGCAGATAAAGACAGAGGAAGCTAGACTAGAATGGTCTGGATTCTTACTGGAACAATCAGTGGTGAAAATCAACTTTACAGACATATTGCAGAAGTGGATTTATGTAGAGTTGAAGTCAGAAGTTTACATGCACTTAGGTTGAAGTCATTAAAACTCGTTTTTTGACCACATTTTTTGACCACTGCATGACACAAGTAATTTTTCCAACAATTGTTTACAGACATATTATTTCACTTACAATTCACTGTATCATTATTCCAGTGGGTCAGAAGTTTACATGCGTTAAGTTGACTGTGCCTTTAAACAGCTTGGAAAATTTCAAAAAATGATGTCATGGCTTTAGAAGCTTCTGATAGGCTAATTGACATCATTTGAGTCAGTTGAAGGTGTACCTGTGGATGTATTTCAAGGCCTACCGTCAAACTCAGTGCCTCTTTGCTTGACATCATGGGAAAATGAAAAGAAATCAGACAAGACCTCAGAAAAAAATTGTAGACCTCCACAAGTCTGGTTCATCTTTGGGAGCAATTTCCAAACGCCTGAAAGTACCATGTTCATCTGTACAAACAATAATACGCACGTATAAACACCATGGGACCATGCAGCCATCATACCACTCAGGAAGGAGACGCGTTCAGTCTCCTAGAGATGAATGTACTTTGGTGCGAAAAATGCAAATCAATCCCAGCAAAGGACCTTGTGAAGATGCTGGAGGAAACAGGTACAAAAGTATCTATATCCACAGTATAACGAGTCCTATATCGACATAACCGCTCAGCAAGGAAGAAGCCACTGCTCCAAAACCGCCATAAAAAAGCCAGACTACGGTTTGCAACTGCACATGGGTACAAAGATTGTACTTTTTGGAGAAATGTCCTCTGGTCTGATGAAACAAACATAGAACTGTTTGGCCATAATGACCATCGTTATGTTTGGAGGAAAAAGGGGGAGGCTTGCAAGTCGAAGAACACCATCCAACCGTGAAGCACGGGAGTGGCAGCATCATGTTGCGGGGGTGCTTTGCTGCAGGAGGGACTGGTGCACTTCACAAAATAGATAGCATCATGAGGGTAGAAAATTATGTAGATGTATTGAAGCAATATCTCAAGACATCAGTCAGGAAGTTAAAGCTTGGTCTCAAATGGGTCTTCAAAATGGACAATGAACCCAAGCATTCTTCCAAAGTTGTGGCAAAATAGCTTATTGACAACAAGTCAAGGTATTGGAGTGGCCATCACAAAGCCCTGACCTCAATCCTATAGAAAAGTTGTGAGCAGAACTGAGAAGTGTGTGCGAGCAAGGAGGCCTACAAACCTGACTCAGTTACACCAGCTTTGTCAGGATGAATGAGCCAAAATTCACCCAACTTGTTGTGGGAAGCTTGTGGAAGGCTAACCGAGTTAAACAATTGAAAGGCAATGCTGCCAAATACTAATTGAGTGTATTTAAACTTCTGACCCACTGGGAATGCGATGAAAGAAATAAAAGCTGAAATAAGTCATTCTCTCCACTATTATACTGACATTTCACAGTCTTAAAATACAGTGTTGATCCTAACTGACCTAAGACAGGGAATTTTTACTAGGATAAACTGAGTTTAAATGTATTTGGCTGAAAGTACCAAGGTGTATGTAAACTTCCGACTTCAACTGTATTTCTGACACAGTATGTCTGGATCGTGAGAATGGAGGCAAATGAAGGACACTAAAAGGAGAAGATGACAAATATCTGAGAGCGCTTTGCCTTTCCTTCAACTTCTGAGGTCCTTTAGAACTAGATAAGGATGAATCAAATCAAGTTCATTTAAACAGCAGTTCAAAGGCAACCGCCAGGAGTCAGACGAACGGCCAACGGTCACACTCTTTGTGGCGTGCGGCACAAGCACGCCAACAACACAAAAAATGTCTTCAAGCAAAAAAAAGAGGGTGGAGGGTGACCTGGGGAACAAATGAAAGATGAACACTAGACTAGAGCATTCCCCCCTGAGAGATACAAACAACCGTCTTTCTGTCTGGCTCCGTGTCTCCCCAGCAGGGCATCAGTTTACTGTCCTGAAGGGGTCAGCGGTGGGCTGCTGGAGCAACTGGCAGTCATTGCAGCTCTAGGGGGGGATGTTTTGCTGGGCATCCTGTGGCCAGTCTGGCATGAAGAGAATATTAAAGAGGCTCCAAATACACACAGCCCTGCCAGGCCTCTCACACATTACACTGCAGACACTGTCACCTAGAGAGCCAGACAAACTCGGCAAGCTCACACACTGTATTCACTGCCTCCCAGATCATTGCTATTCATTCTAATTTCCCTCACCCCCTTCACATTTACATTACATTTAAGTCATTTAGCAGACGCTCTCACCGTCCCCTTCACCCCTCTCCCCCTCACAATAGGCAATGTACTTTGATCTGAAACCTTACCTCACATTCCCTTATGTCCTCCACTCCCCTCACCCCCTCACCCCTTCACCTCCTCACCCCTTCAGACCACTACTGCCCTCCCCCTCTGTCCCAGTCCCATGGGTGATGTAGTGTCCTCTCCGAGGTGTTCTGTTTATTTGTATTGGAGTCTGTTTTACAGCTTGTGACTGACCCCACCTATCTTCTCACAAGTCATCTTAACAGCAGGGCTGCTTAACAGCTACTCTCCCAATTAACATAGCATTAACATAATATTAGCATGTGTGCATTCTGGTGTTGATGAAGAGAAAATAACCGTTTAAAAAAAAAGCGGTTTTATGATACGAAACAGCGAGAATCGCCTACGGACATTTAATGTCTCTTTCTAAAAATGGATTATTCGGCGGTGCCTGCTGGTGTTGACTGAAAGTTTCTTGTAGAGTTGTACGGCTCTACAGAATAATGCAATACTGTTCAGCAGGGGTATCAGAATGAAATGCCTGTTACAGGTAATGGATCAGATACATAGGATCTTCTCAGAGGTAGACGGGGGGAGAAGGGATAAGGAGCTGAGTTGGGGCAAATTGAGACAGACAGACAGAGAGCGAGGGAGTGAGAGAGAGAGGGGGGGTCGTGTGAATGAAAGGAAAGGGAGAGAGACAGTGAGTGGGGAAAACTAAAGTAGGCCAGCTGTTGATGATGAAGTCGTTGAATGTTTAATGTGAGTAGTGAACGTGTGAGAGGTGGGTAAGAGGAAAGATGTGTCAGCAGTACTGATTGGAGATCAGCCCGCGGGGCCTTACTGCTGTACTGGGTACCATGCCTGTCCCTCAGCACACACACGCCACTCAGACCTGCTGTCATGCTAGGACATCACATCTCAGACAGACCTGGCCTGTTGACAACACAGCTTTGTGATTCGTCTGATTTGTGTTTGTGATGCTGTGCAGAGTCAATGGTTTCCAAGGCAAAATTAACATGTGACAGTCAGAAATTCCCAATTTCTTGACCTGCAATACAGGCATCTGGTATGAAATGAGCATGTACAGAGGTACAGTAGGCCCATGCACTCTCTCTTTTGGACTGTCTTTTTCCACATAGAAATGTAGCCAAACATTCTCTCAGTTTGGCCTGTATTCAGTAGTCTGTGAGCCTGTTTGGCCTGGGCAACTGTGCTGCACTCAGCTACTGCTCTCTCTTCACTAATCCCTCCTCCTCATGAATACATTAACGCAGCGCGTCTTAAACTCAGCTTAGCTGTCGGCTCGGCACCACATCACATCCTATTACCGACTTTAAATCATTCATCTGACATCGTTTTCACTCAATTTCAGAAACACCCACGGACGGTTCAAATCTGCACATTTCACCGAGCTGTCGCCACAGCGACCCTCTCTAAACGAACAGTTGTCGTTGCATACACAATCACACACACACACAATCGGGCTCACACACACACACACACACACACACACACACACACACACACACACACACACACACACACACACACACACACACACACACACACACACACACACACACACACACACACACACACACACACACACACACACACACGCACGCACACACACACACACACACACACACACACACACGCTACCACTCAAGCACCAAGACACACAGTTCTCTACATCTGAACAAAGCTTTTTCATAGTAATTTTGGACGAGAAACTCTAGTTGTAAAAGCAATAAGATCAGAGAGAATAACTGATATTGTGTAATTTTAAAGAACCGACAATATTCAGTAAAACAAAGAAGTGCTTACTGTATGTAAATATTATGAGCTTACTGGAATAATTATTATCCTTTTGTCTATACAGATAATTTGGTTAAAATAGCCAGTGGATAGCTTTCAAATTAAAATAAAACTCCCTTTATTTCCTTCAGAGCAGCTTAAAGGTGTACTTTACTGTGTTGCTGACAATAAAGGAAAAAACCCACTCCTCTCCTCAACTATTCACATATAAACCCTTTCTCAGGCTCCCCCCCAGGCTAGAAATCTAAAATTTAGATTGCCCCCAAAGAACAACCACTTAGAAATTCTCAATTTGCCCCAACACAGCACCTTATTGCATTGAATGGGTTTGTAAAGCTTCAGTAATTAACAAAGCCACATAAAATCAACACTGTGGAGTGCATTGAACTGTTTCTATGTCTGCCTGTTCGGCGAAGTGTACAGAGCGACATGTACGTGGGACAGCTTTTAAGCATTTCATGGAGAGTCAGTCCTTTTTTAACCCTTTAAAGAGAACGCTTCAACGTACCTTAAACCCCACATGAATCTTAACCACACCAATAATATAAAAAGCTTTTTAAATGACAAATAGACCTGGTCCTTCCACATCTGTCAGACAAAGGGCAGGATTCAATCTGTATTGTGGAAAATCCACGTCAAAACGTAGAGACAATTTCCGATTGAGTCGACAAATGCAGCGTTTAAATTTCAACGCAGATATTCTGCGATACTTCAACAATACGGATTGAATTTAGCCGATCATTGTTCTGTTTAAATTGAGTTTAAGAAGTCCCAAGATGTCTTAACCCTGTCGCTCTCTCTCTCCCTCTCTCCCTCTCTCACCCACCTTCTCTCTCTCTACCCCTCTCCATCCCTCTCTCTCATCTCTCTTGTTGTTGATAATTAGGTTATCAGGTGTTTAACTGGCTGTAATTAGATTCTACACCTCACAGCTGGCCCTCTGATAGGTGGGGAATAAGATGCCTGGCGCATAATTAACATGTCATTATGAAACTGATTGAATCGCTGGGAAACACACGACATGGATTCCATGGCGGTAGGGTTTCTTTCTGGGCTTTGATTGGGCAATGGATCATGGGGGAAAAAATGTAATATATTTTATCTCAATCGTCTAAAAAGGTTTCACTAACGTGAAAGACGAAAGTAAATAGCTGGTCAGCTTCCACCATACTGGTAGACTTCCTTCATACTGGTAGACTTCCTTCATACTGGTAGGCTTCCTTCATACTGGTCGGCTTCCACCATACTGGTTCGGCTTCCTTCATACTGGTTTGGCTTCCTTCATACTGGTTCGGCTTCCACCATACTGGTCGGCTTCCAACATACTGGTAGGCTTCCTTCATACTGGTAGACTTCCTTCATACTGGTTCGGCTTCCTTCATACTGGTTCGGCTTCCACCATACTGGTAGGCTTCCTTCATACTGGTTCGGCTTCCTTCATACTGATTCGGCTTCCACCATACTGGTCGGCTTCCAACATACTGGTAGGCTTCCTTCATACTGGTAGACTTCCTTCATACTGGTTCGGCTTCCTTCATACTGGTAGACTTCCTTCATACTGGTTTGGCTTCCTTCATACTGGTTCGGCTTCCACTATACTGGTCGGCTTCCACCATACTGGTCGGCTTCCAACATACTGGTAGGCTTCCTTCATACTGGTAGACTTCCTTCATAGTGGTTCGGCTTCCTTCATACTGGTTCGGCTTCCTTCATATTGGTTCGGCTTCCACCATACTGGTCGGCTTCCAACATACTGGTAGGCTTCCTTCATACTGGTTCGGCTTCCTTCATACTGGTTTGGCTTCCACCATACTGGTCGGCTTCCACCATACTGGTAGGCTTCCACCATACTGGTAGGCTTCCAACATACTGGTCGGCTTCCACCATACTGGTCGGCTTCCACCATACTGGTCAGCTTCCACCATACTGGTAGGCTTCCACCATACTGGTCGGCTTCCACCATACTGTTAGGCTTCCACCATACTGGTAGGCTTCCAACATACTGGTCGGCTTCCACCATACTGGTCGGCTTCCACCATACTGGTAGGCTTCCACCATACTGGTCAGCTTCCACCATACTGGTAGGCTTCCACCATACTGGTCGGCTTCCACCATACTGGTCGGCTTCCACCATACTGTTAGGCTTCCACCATACTGGTAGGCTTCCAACACACAGTGGTGAAAAAAGTACCCAATTGTCATACTTCAGTAAAAGTAAAGATACCTTAATAGAAAATGACTCAAGTAAAAGTTACCCAGTAAATGTCTACTTGAGTAAAAATCTAAAAGTATTTGGTTTAATATGTGCTTAAGTATCAAAGTAAATGTAATTGCTAAAATATGCTTAAGTTTTAAAAGTAAAAGTATAAACCATTTCATGTCTTATATTAAGCCAGACAGACAGCACCATTTTAATTAGTATTTTTATTTAAGGACAACCAGGGGCACACTCCAACATTCAGACACCATTTACATATGAAGCATGTGTGTTGAGTGAGTCCACCAGATCAGAGGCAGTAGGGATGACCAGGGATGTTCTGTTGATAAGTGCGTGAACTTAGCTATGTTCTTGTCCTGCTAAGCATTCAAAATGTAACGAGTACTTTTGGATGTCAAGGAAAATGTATGGAGTAAAAAGTACAATATTTTCTTAAGGAATTTAGTAAAGTAAAAGTAAAAGTAGTCAAACATATAAATATTAAAGTAAAGTACTTTACACCACTGCCACCATACGGCCTTCACCTTTACTATGTTTTCAGAGAAGAGACAAAGGGCTGAGACTATCATTCAGATGCAAATAAGTACAGTATTCTTGATATAGTGCAGCTGCAAATAGGTACAGTATTCTGGATATAGTGCAGCTGCAAATAGGTACAGTATTCTGGATATAGTGCAGCTGCAAATAGGTACAGTACTCTGGATATAGTGCAGCTGCAAATAGGTACAGTATTCTGGATATAGTGCAGCTGCAAATAGGTACAGTATTCTGGATATAGTGCAGCTGCAAATAGGTACAGTATTCTGGATATAGTGCAGCTGCAAATAGGTACAGTATTCTGGATATAGTGCAGCTGCAAATAGGTACAGTATTCTGGATATAGTGCAGCTGCAAATAGGTACAGTATTCTGGATATAGTGCAGCTGCAAATAGGTACAGTACTCTGGATATAGTGCAGCTGCAAATAGGTACAGTATTCTGGATATAGTGCAGCTGCAAATAGGTACAGTATTCTGGATATAGTGCAGCTGCAAATAGGTACAGTATTCTGGATATAGTGCAGCTGCAAATAGGTACAGTATTCTGGATATAGTGCAGCTGCAAATAGGTACAGTATTCTGGATATAGTGCAGACGTTTAGTTTAGAAGTACAGCACACACCTCCAGTAACCTGCAAGTGCAGTGTATAAAGAGTGAACCGATGAAAGAATGTGGAAAGCCCCCGTTTAAAGCTTTACATTTAGCATTGAAAAGTGTGCGTTGATCTACCGTAGCCTTCGTTGATACTATGTGTATACCAGTGTGTGTAGGTGCATTGTAAAGAACTCACAAGGACCATTGGAGCATTACAGAACACATCGCTGTTTTTATTAAAGCCTCGACTGGCAATAATAGTGAAAAAAGTGAACTCGGAACAGATGGTGCATGGCAAGCCCACAGCCTCTCTTTTTTTGTTGTTTCCTTGGTTTATTTCTCATTTTTCTTCTTTTTTTGTAAGAGTACATCAACTCCTGCTTTTATTGTAGCATGAATAACATCAATAAAAGAGAAAAAGAAATATACAACTTATATTACACTGTGTTATGAACAAAATATAAATCTATAACTCTATGTTATATGTACATAATTATCTTTCTCCATTTGTCAAGTTGAGATGGTCAGATACGTGTTTTCTTTTTGACGAACTCTGGCTTTGTTTTGAGCTCCACTCGTGACATTTGATTGTCTTCATTATTATTATCATCATCATCTTCATCGCGATCATGGTCACCATCGTCGCTGTGTCGGCCAACATCACCAGGGCCTAACATCCTGTCACCCTGCTCATGAAAAACGTTGGACTCTATTCATTAGTATAACTAGAGCTCAATGTTTGTCCTGGTCAGGTCACAAAACTCCTGGCCCTAGGTACAGTATAATACCTCAGTATGTGGCAGACCTAGCAAGCTGGGATGATTGTAACTTGTAACCCCCTCCTTTTCCCCACACTGTCTAGCCTACTTGTCTAACCTACAGCTTCCAGCCAGAATACAGGACACCCTTTCTCCAGCGTTAGGTCTCACCGTGGCCTGATTGGGAGGTTGTCTGTATGGCCACGTATGATTGACTGTGAGGCTCACTATCTGGCAATAGGCATGGTTGTGATTGATTGTGTCAGAGTAAACATCTGCAGCAAGCATGACTGGGCTGGGTCACTATCTGGCAGCACACCTGTAGAGTGAGTGGACATGGCTAATGGCTAGGTCATAGTGTGGAGCTAAAACAAAGTAAAGTGCCCAGAGTTCTGGAGTCACATAGATATGACAGGTCATGACTTACTGAATGTCAGGTTATGCTGTAGAATATTGTTGAATAGGCAAAGTAAACACTGATTTTCCTATGGGTCGCAAATGTGTGTGTGTGTGTGTGTGTGTGTGTGTGTGTGTTCTGATCATGTCCTAATTAGATTTTTTTTTAAATGACATTTGCACCACTGTGTCTGCTAATAATTTTGTGTGTCTGCTGTGTCTGTGTGTCTCTGTGTCCGCCAGCCTCAACGATGTTCCACGGCATCTCAGTGTAAATAGCAACCCTAGTAAACGGGAGTCTCGCTCCTTTGTTCAGAGGAAACAATAGAATAATATAACCGTTTTCTTTTATCTTCATAAAAAGAAAGAAAGTCCAAGAAACTTCACATTATACATGAACCATTACGAAGAAACCAAAAAAATCACCTTCTTTTCTCTGACCACACAGAGTGTCTGAGTGCTTTTAGAAGTGGGTTTGGACATAAAAGGGTTACGTTGTCAAGCTGAGGGACGCGGATGGGGAGAGAGTTAGTGAATAGAAAGTCCAGTCTCCTTCACGAAGAGCGACAGCCGTCCATTGGCTGTCGTCCGTGTCGCTCCTCCTCCTCACCCAGCGTCCATATAGGATTAATACTAAACAAACAGAACAGATAAAAAACAAGGAACTAAAAAATGCAAAATTACAAATAAAGTATCAAATAAAAGGACAACATTAGATGTAAATACTCTAAACCAGCTAAATATAATAATGCTTCATTGACCGAAGAAGTTTCATATTGGTCATAATAAACCCAATAAGAGGCCAAAATAAATTATACTGTACATAACTTACTCAAATTGAAAGAAACGCTGACCATCATTATAATTATTGTTAATAATATTATTACACTAGAGGCAGTTTGAATAAAAATAATAAAATACAGTATTGAAATACAAAGGAAACACTGACGTGCTGATATGACCATCAGCTCCTCCCAATAAGAACAGCAGAATGACGTGTTTTGGGGACACGGACGGGGACAGAGTCAGACACAGGGGGACATAGAGGGGGACTCTCAGAGAGAGGGACGGAACGGGGACAGACAGCAGAGACTCCTGTGCTTTAGTCAAACTAAACTACCAGTAGGAGCCCACAGGAACCCACCAAACTTCTAGAACAAAATACACACCAACTTTGTGTGATATATCAATTGGGAGTATTATGAGAGGGTTTGGGTTGTGGGTAAGAGCTGTTCGCTTGTGGTGCTGGCTGGATCAGTTGGCAGCGGAGTAGAGTTGTTGCGGGGTTTCGATTGGGGAACTGGGGCTTGGGTATGTGTGTGTGTGTGTGAGTGTACAAGAGAGCCATAGGGCTTTCTCTGTCTCTGTATACCAGGATACTGAAGTTCTGGGGGCTCACAAGGGAAACTCCAGTGTTTCTGTTTGTCTTGGAAAGGGACAGAGTTTTGGGATCTAGTGCCTAGTGATGACTAAACCAGCTCACACAGACTAAACACACACACACACGCACAGCGAGCTTGCTGACACACACTCTCACACACATACAAAGGGGGTGTTTCATATCTAAAAGAAAACTTTCTTTGTACCTTCCAAAGTCCTCATGATCAGAATAAAAGAAAGCCAAAGAAAAGGTAAAAGAACGAGAGTGTAAAAGGAGAGAAGAGGATTGGTGGGAGATTGTCTCATCACACTGTACTGTCCAAGCTGGCCCATGATGAGAGACTAAGGTCCCCCCCACAGTCCCCTGAAGTGAGCCGGTCCTCACTGTCCAACACTGTGGCCCTGACTGGACTGTCCCATTTTTACTCTCATAAGGGGAGTCACACACACACGCAGAGGGAGGATATCTGCTGACAGTACACTGAGTTGAAGAAAGAAGAAGAATTCTAAATAAAAGTTTTGCTTTGACTTCTGTCAGGTGCTTTACAATGAAAAGGGAAACATTTCTATTTTGTATCTATTATTAAAACTGTAGCACAAAAACAACAAATCACATTCACAAGCCACTTGTTGGCACCGTGTACCTGAGTGAGAACATCATAGAACCAAGAAAAAAAAAGCTGTTTTAAAAGTGTCTCTTTTATAAACAAACAGGTCGGCCATTTTAAAGTGTCTCTTTAATCAACTGACAGGCCTGCTGTTTTAAAAAAATGTCTCTTTGAAGTCAAACTGGTCTAAAAGGTTGTTTTTTCGGTGTTTTCTCCTCATATAGTAGCTTACTCATGACATAATGTATATCTCATCTTGCCTCTATGGCGTACACAGCAGTAATACTCTAGTATACTCTGTAGTACTTTGTTAGTACGCTGTAGTACTGTGTAGTACTCAGCAGAAGTCACGGCAATCAGTTCGTCTCCTCCTAGACTCTAGTCTGTGTAACAGTCAGTGTGAGTGACAGGTCCTGTGCTTGATTTGATTGGTCGGTTGCTGGTATCGGGATTCCAATGGGAGGGGCTTGGCTCTGAGGTTCAGAGTTCTTGTTGGTTAAGGGGTAAAGGAGGGCGAGGTTTGTGACATTGGATGTGATTGGATATAAGGGACGGATAGTCTCTCAGGATTGGTGGATGGACAGGGTTGTTTCCAGCAAGAAGCTGGGTAACTGATTCTGATTGGCTCTGCGTCCCGATTATTGGTGGTTGTCGTTATCGCTTCCATAATCTCCCTCCTCGTCCTCATAATCAAAATCGTCGTACGCATCACCATTGCTGTCGTCCAATCGCAGCTCCTCCTGTTTGACTCGGGTCTCGTCTCCCTTGAGGCTGGGGTGGTAGGGGGTCTGGAGGGGTGGGGCGGCGTGCTCGGGGCTGCTGGACAGTGAGGAGTGCTCCGAGGGCATCTGGGGGAGGGCAAGCCTGCCAAGGAAAGGGCACCTGGGTACACCACGCCCGCCGAGGACAAGGGCAGCTGGGCCTGTTGTCTGGAGAAAACCACAACACAACAGTTAATACAGTATAATAACACAATATAATGTAGAAATCTGGATGAATAAAACAAAAATCCATCAGATGCATTCATACAGCTCTTTTTACAGTCAACACAACATGCTTTATAGTAAACTCAGACCACAAAGACAAGTTACACAACGGTGAGGAAATACTTTATCCCACAGTCAGAAGTGTGTGTGTGTGGTTTTGGTTGGTTACTCACTCACCCCACAGTGAAGTACTGTCTCATCTCCTGCCGGCGGTTCCTCATAATGGCCTTGTACTCTCCAATCCTCAGCTTCTTCCCGTCCACCAGACAGGTCCGTTTGGGCCGTGGTTTGTACTTGTAGTCCGGGTACTTCTCCAGGTGCTGCTTGCTCAGCCTGGCCTGCTCCTCGTAGTACGGCTGCTTCTCAAGGTTAGTCATGGACTTCCAACGAGAACCTGGAGAGAGAGGGAGGGTGGGGGAGAGAGGGAGAGAGAGAGAGAGAGAGAGAGAGAGAGAGAGAGAGAGAGAGAGGGAGAGAGAGAGAGAGAGGGAGAGAGAGAGAGAGGGGAGAGAGAGAGAGAGAGAGAGAGCGAGAGAGAGAGAGAGAGAGAGAGAGAGGGAGGGTGGGGGGGAGAGAGAGAGAGAGAGGGGAGAGAGAGAGAGAGAGAGAGAGAGAGAGAGAGAGAGAGAGAGAGAGAGAGAGGGTGGGTGGGTGGGTGGGTGGGTGGGAGAGAGAGAGAGAGAGGGGGAGGGTGGGTGGGGGGAGAGAGAGAGAGAGAGAGAGAGAGAGAGAGAGAGAGAGAGAGAGAGAGAGAGAGAGAGAGAGGGAGGGAGGGTGGGTGGGTGGGGGAGAGAGAGAGAGAGAGAGAGAGGGGAGGGTGGGTGGGGGGAGAGGGAGAGAGAGAGAGAGAGAGAGAGCGAGAGGGTGGGTGGGTGGGGAGAGAGGGAGGGTGGGGGAGAGAGGGGGGGGGAGAGAGAGGGAAAGAGAGTTGAAAGCATGCACGCGATTGTATTTAAATACAATGTGCACAATATGTTCCACAGCCTCTTTGCAGAAGGCCTACCCATTTCTAAACCACTAAAACACATCTTCTCCAATCTGGCTCTTTACAGTATATCTGGCTGCAGTGTATAAGCGTGCCTGTGTGTCTATGGTGCTCTGGCCCCAGTGTGTGTGGTGTGGTGTGTGTGTATCTGGGCTGAATTTACACTCTGCTACTGCTGTATGTTAATGGGAAAAAGCTGTCTGTGCTGGCCTGGTTAGCTAGCACACTCCTTTCCTTTCCCTTCTCTTCCCTGCTGGAATAGAAAACTCCTTCTGTTAACATTTGAGAGCGGGCCCTTATTAAAACCAGATTTCCCAGTGTTATAAAACGTTTAGGAGCTCTTTAAAATGTCACAGACTGGAGTGCTTGTTTAATGCATAATGAATTATATCATCATTGTTGAAGCTCTCCGTTCTCTCTCCAGAGCTAGTCATTAAGCGCTAGTTCCACAATACCGCTTCTTGTGAGGATCGTGGAATAGTGTGTGTGTGTGTCGTGTGTGTGTGTGTGTGGATTGTGTCGCGTCTCTCTCCCAGCCTTAGATGCTGTGGGTCTCTGGGGACCCCGCTAGGTTCCCAGCCCTCTGTCTCAGTAGCGCTGATCGCTAACTACACTACAGATGTTCAGGCAACCAGAGATAAGGACGGGACAAAAGATACTGTCAATCAGACTGCTGCCGTCACAAAGAGAGACAGAGGTACGGTGTGCGATAGGGGCCACACAGAGCACAGTGACAATGACTGAGTACTGATGTGGTGTGGCTAGGGAAGAAGAGAGAAATACACACGAACACACACACATAAGAAATCATACACACATGTACATAACTAAGCACATGGAGAAGTAATTTCCATAGAGAGGAGTTGAAGGCGAGGAGTGCAGACAGATCATGTATTCTTCTGCACTTGAGGAACACAGAGAGAGAGAGAGAGAGAGAGAGAGAGAGAGAGAGAGAGAGAGAGAGAGAGAGAGAGAGAGAGAGAGAGAGACAGCAGCCTGGCCACAACACAGAGGATCAGCTCAATCAGGTTAACATGCATTCTCATGCCTCTCTCACTCTCTCTCTCCCATCTTCCACTCTCTCTCTATTCTTCCTTGAAAGGCAGGCACACTCCTTCTCTCCCCTCTCACACCTCTCTCTCCCTCCTCTTCCCGTCTGGAGGGGGTCTTAGTCTTACCGAGGATTTTGCTGATGTTGGAGTTGTGCATGTCGGGGAAAGCCTGGAGAATCTTCCTCCTCTCATCCTTTGCCCAGACCATGAAAGCATTCATGGGTCGTTTAATGTGCGGTTCGCTGTTGCCTCGGCCCCGGGCCTCACGGAACATCCTGGAATCAGACACACTGGGGCTGCCTGTGGGAGGGAGGGGGAGAGAGTGGATATATACACATACATTAACACAATCCAACACACGTATTCATATATGCATAGATTCTTACACACACACACACACACACACACACACACACACACACACACACACACACACACACACACACACACACACACACACACACACACACACACACACACACACCATCTGAGTCTCCACTCATGGTGAAGTCCATCATGGCGTGGTTGAACTTCTCTCTGTCCTCTGTCTGCTGCTTCAGCTGGTGGCTCAGACTCTCCAGAGCTGCCTTGTCCTGGAGAGAGACAAACAGTCAGTCAAACAGTCAGTCAACATGGACACCAATCAATCAATTCTCTATAGACAACCAATCACTCAATCTTTGGACACATTAGACTGCCTGGTTCTCAGGGGGCAGAGAGACACAGGCGTCAGTCAATCAACATGTTAGGTTAAGATATCAGTCAATCGCCAGGCTATAAAGCTATTGATTAACATGTGTAGATACTGTATGTTGGATGTGTGCCAGAGGGTGTGTGTACCTGTGCTGTTAGGCTTGCTTAGTGGGGACAGAGGGCATAGTTAGTTGGCACTAAAGCATTGTGCTCTGGTCTTTAACCAGCCTGTCTATGTGGCAGGGTGGAGACAAGAGGGGCAGAGGGCACTGAAACAGGTAACAGCTGACGTCATTATAGGAATGACATTGAGATTTTGTTTGTGTCCATCTTCTATGATTGGATGTGTGTGTATGAGTATGACTGTGTATGTGTGTGTGATATATCTCAGCAGCCACCTGCATGGTTATGCTGGGTGTCTATCTCCCCCTCTCTCTGAGGCCCTTGGGGTCGATCCATTAGAGAGAGGCGCTCCACACACACACACACACACACACACACACACACACACACACACACACACACACACACACACACACACACACACACACACACACACACACACACCGTGAAGGGCCACACTGCACGACCCGCTGCGTATTTATTACAGACAATAAAAGGCTGATTGACTTACCATTTACATGGGTAATGCAACCAGCTGAAACACACACACACACACACACACACACACACACACACACACACACACACACACACACACACACACACACACACACACACACACACACACACACACACACACACACACACACACACACACAACCCCACCCCCTCCCCACACACACACACTCTTCCCCAACCCCAGAGCCTGCATTTACAGCTTAATTATACGATTAGAATCCATCCCAAAAAGCAGTGCATTTTTAAAAACAACACTCCAGCCCTGGCCTAACCATTAGGAGATGACCCAGCCAGACTGGCACTAGCCTAATCAAATGCATGTCTCTGTTTAACAGCACTACAATTTAATTGTTCAGCTGAGATAATTCATCAGATTTGAATAAATATCATTGCTAAAGAGAGGGAACGAGCGGAAACAGAGAGATAGGGGAGAGAGAGAGTGGAGACAGAGAGAGAGGGGGGAGAGAGAGTGGAGACAGAGAGAGGGTGGAGAGAGAGTGGAGACAGAGAGAGAGGGGGAGAGAGAGTGGAGACAGATAGAGAGGGAGGAGAGAGAGTGGAGACAGAGCGAGGGGGAGAGAGAGTGGAGACGGAGAGAGGGTGGAGAGAGAGTGGAGACAGAGAGAGGTGGGAGAGAGAGTGGAGACAGAGAGAGAGGGGAGAGAGAGAGTGGAGACAGAGAGAGGGTGGAGAGAGAGTGGAGACAGAGAGAGAGTGGAGACAGAGAGAGGGGAGAGAGAGTGGAGACAGAGAGAGGGTGGAGAGAGAGTGGAGACAGAGAGAGGGTGGAGAGAGAGTGGAGACAGAGAGAGGGGGAGAGAGAGTGGAGACAGAGAGAGGGGGAGAGAGAGTGGAGACAGAGAGAGGGTGGAGAGAGAGTGGAGACAGAGAGAGAGAGGGGGAAGAGCGGAGACAGAGAGAGAGAGGGTGGAGAGAGAGTGGAGACAGAGAGATAGGAGGGAGAGAGAGTGGAGACAGAGAGAGGGGGGAGAGAGCGGAGACAGAGAGAGAGGGTGGAGAGAGAGTGGAGACAGAGAGATAGGGGAGAGAGAGTGGAGACAGAGAGAGAGGGGGGAGAGAGAGTGGAGACAGAGTGAGAGGGGGAGAGAGTGGAGACAGAGAGAGAGAGGGTGGAGAGAGAGTGGAGACAGAGAGAGGGGGAGAGAGAGTGGAGACAGAGAGAGGGGGAGAGAGAGTGGAGACAGAGAGAGAGAGAGAGGTGAGACAGAGAGAGGGTGGGAGAGAGAGAGACAGAGAGGGGGGAGAGAGAGTGGAGACAGAGAGAGGGGGAGAGAGAGTGGAGACAGAGAGAGGGGGAGAGAGAGTGGAGACAGAGAGAGAGAGACAGGGGGAGAGAGTGGAGACAGAGAGAGGGGAGAGGGAGACAGAGAGAGGGGGAGAGAGTGGAGACAGAGAGAGAGGGGGAGAGAGAGTGGAGACAGAGAGGGGGAGAGAGAGTGGAGACAGAGAGATGGAGAGAGAGAGAGAGAGGGGGGAGAGAGAGAGAGGGGGAGAGAGTGGGAGAGAGAGAGGGTGGAGAGAGAGTGGAGACAGAGAGAGGGGGGAGAGAGTGGAGACAGAGAGAGGGTGGAGAGAGAGTGGAGACAGAGAGAGGGTGGAGAGAGAGTGGAGACAGAGAGATGGGGGAGAGAGAGTGGAGACAGAGAGAGAGGGAGACAGAGAGGAGAGAGAGTGGAGACAGAGAGAGGGGGGAGAGAGTGGAGACAGAGAGGGTGGAGAGAGAGTGGAGACAGAGAGAGAGGGTGGAGAGAGAGTGGAGACAGAGAGAGGGGGAGAGAGAGTGGAGAGAGAGAGGGGAGAGAGAGAGAGGTGGAGAGAGAGTGGAGACAGAGAGAGGGGGAGAGAGAGTGGAGACAGAGAGAGGGGGAGAGAGAGAGTGGAGACAGAGAGAGGGGGAGAGTGGAGACAGAGAGAGAGGGTGGAGAGAGAGTGGAGACAGAGAGAGGGGGAGAGAGTGGAGACAGAGAGAGGGGGAGAGAGAGTGGAGACAGAGAGAGGGTGGAGAGAGAGTGGAGACAGAGAGGGGGAGAGAGAGTGGAGACAGAGAGTGAGAGTGGAGACAGAGAGGGGGGAGAGAGAGTGGAGACAGAGAGAGGGTGGGGAGAGAGAGTGGAGACAGAGAGAGGGGGAGAGAGAGTGGAGACAGAGAGAGGGGGAGAGAGAGTGGAGACAGAGAGGGGGAGAGAGAGTGGAGACAGAGAGAGGGTGGGAGAGAGTGGAGACAGAGAGAGAGGGGGGAGAGAGAGTGGAGACAGAGAGAGGGGAGAGAGAGTGGAGACAGAGAGAGGGAGGAGAGAGAGTGGAGACAGAGAGAGGGGGAGAGAGAGTGGAGACAGAGAGAGGGGGAGAGAGAGTGGAGACAGAGAGAGGGGGAGAGAGAGTGGAGACAGAGAGAGAGGGGACAGAGAGAGAGTGGAGACAGAGAGAGGGGGAGAGAGAGTGGAGACAGAGAGAGGGAGGAGAGAGAGTGGAGACAGAGAGAGGGGGAGAGAGAGTGGAGACAGAGAGAGGGGGAGAGAGAGTGGAGACAGAGAGAGGGGGAGAGAGAGTGGAGACAGAGAGAGAGAGGTGGAGACAGGGGGAGAGAGTGGAGACAGAGAGAGAGGGGGAGAGAGAGTGGAGACAGAGAGAGGGGTGGAGAGAGAGTGGAGACAGAGAGAGGGTGGAGAGAGAGTGGAGACAGAGAGAGGGTGGAGAGAGAGTGGAGACAGAGAGAGGGGGAGAGAGAGTGGAGACAGAGAGAGGGTGGAGACAGAGAGAGGGTGAGAGAGAGTGGAGACAGAGAGAGGGTGGAGAGAGAGTGGAGACAGAGAGAGGGGGAGAGAGAGTGGAGACAGAGAGAGGGGGAGAGAGAGTGGAGACAGAGAGAGGGGTGGAGAGAGAGGGAGAGAGAGTGGAGACAGAGAGATAGGGGGAGAGAGAGTGGAGACAGAGAGAGGGGGAGAGAGAGTGGAGACAGAGTGAGAGGGGGAACGAGGGGAGACAGAGAGAGAGAGGGTGGAGAGAGAGTGGAGACAGAGAGAGGGGGAGAGAGAGGGAGACAGAGAGGGGGAGAGAGAGTGGAGACAGAGAGAAGGAGGAGAGAGAGTGGAGACAGAGAGGGGGGAGAGAGAGTGGAGACAGAGAGAGGGGGGAGAGAGAGTGGAGACAGAGAGGGGGAGAGAGAGTGGAGACAGAGAGAAGGAGGAGAGAGAGTGGAGACAGAGAGATGGGGGAGAGAGAGTGGAGACAGAGAGAGGGAGGGGAGAGAGAGTGGGACAGAGAGGGGGAGAGAGAGTGGAGACAGAGAGGGGGAGAGAGAGTGGAGACAGAGAGAGGTGGGGGAGAGTGGAGACAGAGAGAGAGGGGAGAGAGAGTGGAGACAGAGAGGGGGAGAGAGAGTGGAGACAGAGAGAGGGAGGGGAGAGAGAGTGGAGACAGAGAGAGAGAGGAGGAACAGAGAGAGGGGAGACAGAGAGACAGAGGGGGAGAGAGAGTGGAGACAGGAGAGAGAGAGTGGAGACAGAGAGAGGGGGAGACAGAGAGAGGGGGAGAGAGAGTGGAGACAGAGAGAGGGGGAGAGAGTGGAGACAGAGAGAGGGGGGAACGAGTGGAGACAGAGAGAGAGAGGGTGGAGAGAGAGTGGAGACAGAGAGAGGGGGAGAGAGAGTGGAGACAGAGAGGGGGAGAGAGAGTGGAGACAGAGAGAAGGAGGAGAGAGAGTGGAGACAGAGAGATGGGAGAGAGAGAGTGGAGACAGAGAGAGGGAGGGGAGAGAGAGTGGAGACAGAGAGAGGGGGAGAGAGAGTGGAGACAGAGAGGGGGAGAGAGAGTGGAGACAGAGAGAGGGGGAGAGAGAGTGGAGACAGAGAGGGGGAGAGAGAGTGGAGACAGAGAGAAGGAGGAGAGAGAGTGGAGACAGAGAGATGGGAGAGAGAGAGTGGAGACAGAGAGAGGGAGGGGAGGGGAGAGAGTGGAGACAGAGGGGGAGAGAGAGTGGAGACAGAGAGGGGGAGAGAGTGGAGACAGAGAGAGAGGGGGAGAGTGGAGACAGAGAGAGAGGGGGAGCGAGAGTGGAGACAGAGAGGGGGAGAGAGAGTGGAGACAGAGAGAGGGAGGGGAGAGAGAGTGGAGACAGAGAGAGAGAGGGGGAACAAGCGGAGACAGAGAGAGACAGGGGGAGAGAGAGTGGAGACAGAGAGAGGGGGAGAGAGAGAGTGGAGACAGAGAGAGAGTGGAGGAGAGAGAGGGGGAGACAAGAGTGGAGACAGACAGAGAGTGGAGACAGAGAGAGAGAGAGACAGAGAGAGTGGAGACAGAGAGAGAGAGAGAGGGGAGAGAGAGTGGAGACAGAGAGAGAGTGGAGACAGAGAGAGAGTGGAGACAGAGGGAGAGAGGGGGAGGAGACAGAGAGAGAGAGAGGGGGAGAGAGAGTGGAGACAGAGAGAGAGTGGAGACAGAGAGAGAGTGGAGACAGAGGGAGAGAGGGGGAGAGGGAGTGGAGACAGAGAGAGAGGGGGAGAGAGAGTGCAGACAGAGAGAGATGGGGAGACAGAGTGGAGACAAAGAGAGAGGGGGAGAGAGAGTGGAGACAAAGAGAGGGGGGAGAGAGTGGAGACAAAGAGAGAGGGGGAGAGAGAGTGGAGACAAAGAGAGAGGGGGAGAGAGAGTGCAGACAGAGAGAGATGGGGGAGAGAGAGTGGAGACAAAGAGAGAGGGGGGGGGAGAGAGTGGAGACAGAGAGAAAGAGAGAGAACTAGTGAGAGGAAGGGATTTGTCTGCGTGAAACTATTTGTGTGTTCGAAACAAGTGACACCAGAAAAAAACCCTGTCCCAGATAGTAAAACACGTCTAGTATTGATCGGTGTCTGTGTCACTGTATGTATGGAAAGTTCACTGCAACCTCAACGCCAATCAATCCCAAACCATTTAAAGGGTTGAAGAAGGGTTTATTGATATCAATAATTAAGGTCCTACTGACTGAGGGTCTATGGGTAATAAAAACCTTATTTCTAGAGAAAGACAGCATGACTGTGTTAGACCCAAAGCCTCTCTCTAAGTCAGAGTTGAGAATAAAAACGGAAAGCAAAACTATTTATTGTGATCCGTGTAATCCAATCAGATGAACAGAGAGACTGTACTGTACAAGAACCTTATAAAAGTGACACCCAGGCATCATGTGCTATAGAGGTAACCTTCAGCCAAGAGTTACAGCATATTAATCATCCTGGTCTATCCATGTGTTAGAAATCAACTGGTCATGGTTTGCTCTATTTGAAACGGTTCAACTATGGAGGACTGAGACTGAGAGGAGTGGAGGATTCTTCTTCTAATGTTGCTCATCCAGCTTCATCCATCCACCCAGTAATCATCCAGCTTCATCCATCCACCCAGCAATCAGGACAATTATAACCCCAGAGGATTAGGGGTTGAGCTGGGCAGAGAGTAGTGGACGTTTCAGGTCCCTATGGAGCTATGGGGTTCACATTGGAAGTAAACTCTGAATAAATCACTTGCTTTAAATACCACATTGTCCATTTTAGGTATGACTCTGTAAATGTGTGTGTAGAGAGAGAGCGAGAGCGAGAGCGAGAGCGAGAGAGAGAGAGAGAGAGAGAGAGAGAGAGAGAGAGCTGTTGAATGTCAACAGTGCAGATGCTCTTTAAGATCCAGCATGCGTGTGTGTGTGTGTGTGTGTGTGTATGTGTGTGTGTGTGTATGCGCCTGCATGTGTGTGCACCAGCTAACTCCCAGTGTGTTTAACGAATAACCACAATTTAGCCACGCTGCCGAGGAGCGGGCGCCGTCACTTCCTATTAGCGTCTCCCCGACGCTTCGCTAGCAGGCTCCCCGTGCCCTCCTCCTGCACCCCCCTTACCTCCCCCACCACCTCCAGCCTCCCCAACACCCACCCTGCCCCCAGCATGCCTCACAGACACACACACACACACACACACGCACACACACACACACACGCACTCATTACCCCAGCCAAGGATTTTGTAGCTGAGTAATGTATCTTTACTGCTTTCATTACACAGCTTATTGACAATTATGACAGTTTCGACATATACAGACATAATGCTGAATTACATTTGGTCTTAATGTATCGTGTTATATCATATTACAATATATTGTGTTGTAATATATTTTATAAAGGTGATTTAAACTAGAATATGACATTATATTACATCCTATTACATTACATTGTAGGATAATATTGTATATTGTGCATTGCAGTACTTTGTGGATTTGTTTTCTTCCTGAAAAGAAATGGTCATTTAGAAAACGCTGTTATCTAGAGAGCGTCTGGGTGCACGTGCTGGTTCAGTTGTTTTATTTATTTTGTTTTATTATATATATTTTTTTAAATCATAATGTAGCTACTTTTCAAGAGGGGAATTTGCTCCTAATTCTTAAATCTAATGTCCTGGTACAGAGTTATCTCCTGTTAGTAGTATGAGGACAGAAAGGCACGGGGTTGTGTTTAAAGGGATGTACTAACATATCTGACCTTGTCGGAGCGTCCGTTGTTCAGGCTGAGGTTGTTGACGGCTGCCACCTTGGCGTCCAACACCTGCTGTTCTCTCTTCAGCTGCTCCTTCATCTGTCTGGCCTCAGCGAAGGCCTTGGTCACAGCCTCGTGGTCGTTCAGATAGCCCCCCGAGGACAGGGATGACAGCAGGTCTGATGAGGAAGAGAGACAGACATAGAGTAGAGTATATGTTCATATTAGAGACTGGATGACAGGACAGGGATGACAGCAGGTCAGGAGAGACACACAGAAGAGCATGGTCCTATTAAAAACTCAATGAGGGGAAATATCAGGAATTAGTTTATATATATATATATTTTTTTTTTCTGTGTATTTTAGTTTGAATTAAATAATATATTTAAAAAAATAGAATCAAAATAGAATTGACTAGAAAAAGACTAAGTGATTGTTGATTGTTCAACTGTAAAGGGAAACTATGTCTCTGTTTGTCAGATTGCAGATTGCTCCAGCTCTTTCAGAGATACAACTATTTGGATGTAAATAGTCTCTAAGGCCATCCAGAATAAACACTGTCCTTAACCCCTGTGAGGCGAATACATGACCACACACACATAGAGTCGCACACCCACCCGGACAGGCTGTGTGTGTGCCTCAGTGTGTACCTGTGTCTAGGCCTCCTCTCTCTTAGCCTCCACTGAGAGACAGAGACCTATAGATCACACGCACCCATACACATACAGACACCCCTGTCAAACACCTGCCATGGGATGTTATTTCCCGTGGTGAACGTCACTCCCACCCAGCGGCAGACAGAAACACGCAGAACGGTAAACACAGTGGGCATCGGCATCCTGACAGACCATCTAAAAGCCCAATCCCTCAACTCTCAAATCTACACATCATTCAGATTTATTTCAAAGCTCCAGCAGTCCTCCTGAAAGGGGATACAGGCTTTTTGTTGCACAAATACTCACACATGCATGCCCGCTCACTCGCTCGCACACACACACACAAACACACACACACACACACCTCCTTTCCGCCTGCCTGTCCACACTCGCAAACACACACGTTCCCTCACTATCCATTTAGTCTTTTTCATCCAAAAGCTTATGGGATTCTTTGAACAGTAGAAAAGCGCAGGCAGGCAGGCAGCATCCCGGAAGATTACTCCTATTAAACCCAAAAAGCCTGCTAATTTCCCCCTCCGGAAACATCTGCCCAACACATATCAAAGATGATTCAATATGATTCTCTGCTTCTTTTCAGCGTTGTTATTTGTGTTATTGCCGCAGCTTAGCGGACGGAGCGGCAGCAGCATCTGCTGTGTTGACTGTGAGAGGCGGGAGGTCGGAGGGAGGGATGAGGGAGGCCGTGCTATCGCTCTCTCTCCATCTCTGGGTTAGCTCTAACAAAGAGCTGCTCCAAGCTTATGGCCCTTTATCTGTCACTAATCCCTCCTGCTAATGCCATCGCAGGCCAGATTATGCTCTCAGATTTGTAATGACAGAGGAGTGAACTCTTACAGAAGTCATAACGGCAAAAATCGGATGCAGAGGGCAGGAGAGAGAGAGAGAGAGGCCGCTGGGGTGGGCTGTGTTGGCTGGCTTGCTGGATGGTAGTGGGTTTTAATCTGGATTCAATGTGTGTGTGTGTGTGTGTGTGTGTGTGTGTGTGTGTGTGTGTGTGTGTGTGTGTGTGTGTGTGTGTGTGTGTGTTTGTGTGGATAGAAATAATGGATGTGAACGTGTGTGTGTGTGTATGAGCAGAGATGGACTGTGTCTGCGTTCTTCTCTTTTTTTTGTGTGTGTGTGTGACTGTGTGTGTGCACTGTGTGTGTGTCCTTGAGTGTCTGATTGCCAACCTAGGCATGACCCAGATAGGAGGGCTGGGGCCAACAGTGAGACACAGCCAGAGCCCAAACCCTACCCTACCCTCCAGCCTCACTCTGCCCTGGCACTAACGATTCAGTGGCCACACACACACTGTTGAAATTAGAGAGTTACACAGAGTGGGTCTCAGCAGTAGAGGTCACAGACACTGACAGTTCTCAGATCAGACTCTCTGAGACAGTCATTGAGGAGAGGTTGGATTGTGGGCAATAGACTGATAGAGGACAGATGCTGTGAGGAGACTGGACAGAGAGGAGCACGCACACATACCCCCCGCCCCAACACACACACACACACACACACACAAAACACACACACACACACAAAACACACACACACACACACACACACACACACACACACACACACACACACACACACACACACACACACACACACACACACACACACACACACACACAAAGAATAATAAAACCATTGAAAGTCAAAACTCCCTGTCTCTCTGTGTTTGACTTCAATAGCTAACAACACAAATCTTCTTCTGACCTGGTAAACATTCTAACAGGAACAGATGGAAACAGACTGTGTGCCGTGGCAGCAGACAGACACTCATTGTGATCGAAATGAAACGGCTTGCCTCAACATCTTCCCTCTGAAACTTTTACAACCTAATCCATTTGTCAGAACAAAAAACATCTGGGACTTAAATCCACTAATCTGCTATTAAATCCTGCGATTTGCTGAAAAACACTGAGATTAGAAAGAATACAAGTTAGAAATGCCCAACTGCTGCGAGAGGAGGAAGGGTGTGTGTCTTATAATGTGTGTGTGTATTATAATAGCTGTGTGTGTGTGTATGGTTGTGTGTGAGTTCTAACAGCCGTGTCGTGTGTTTATAATAGCCTTGCGCTGTGCATGTGTGTGTGTGTCTGCTGTTATTGTGTTATTAATGCAGGTTGTTATGTGTGTATCGTTCTGTAAGAGGCTTGTCTAATCTCATCTGTGATAAGTCCCGTCTGTCACACAGCTACTCTATTCGTCTGAAAAACACACTCTCCTCTTCCATCACTCCATTTCCCCTGCTATCCTTCACACTCCTCCATCTCTCCTCCTCCTCCTTTCCCTCCTCCTTCTCCTCCTCCTCCTCCTCCTATTCAAACCCCCGCTTAACCATCCCTGCCTCTCTGATGCTAATAAATGGTTCACAATAATATACCCTACAGGCATACACAATGGGAAAACATAGCCTACACTAATTATAGCATATCATTTTTGTTTGTTTGTTTTGTTACTTTTACCCCTTTTTCGTGGTATCCAATTGGTAGTTACAGTCCTGTCTCATCACTGCTATTCCAGTACGGACTCGGGAGAGGTCGAAGGTCAAGAGCCGTGCGTCCTCTGAAAAACGACCCAACCAAGCCGTACTGCTTCTTGACACAATGCCCACTTAACCCAGAAGCCAGCCGCACCAATGTTTTGGAGGAAACACCGTACACCTGGTGACCGCATCAGCGTGCACTGTGTTCGGCTCGCCACAGGAGTCGCTAGTGCACGATGGGACAAGGATATCCCTTCCGGCCAAACCCTCACCTAACCCGGACGACGCTGGGCCAATTGTGCGCCGCCCCATGGGTCTCCGGTCACGGCCGGCTGCGAACCCAGAAACTCTAGTGGCACAGCTAACACTGCGAATCAGTGCCTTAGACCACTGCGCCACTCGGGAGGCCTAATTACAGGTCAATGTAGTCAATGAACTATTATTGTAGCATGAATAAATGACTTAAAACACTACTTAATGGTGATGTGAGTGAAATAAATTACATTAATGTGTATACATTAATTATATCACATTAATGTACATACTTTAAATATCTACTACTACTAATATTATTATTGTTAATGTTATTACTGTTATTATTATATATTGTCTCATCGAGCACCAGCGACTCCTGTGGTGGGCCGGGCGCAGTGCGTGCTAACCAAGGTTGTCAGGTGCACAGTGTTTCCTCCGACACATTGGTGCGGCTGGCTTCCGGGTTGGATGGCGCTGTGTTAAGAAGCAGTGCGGCTTGGTTGGGTTGTGTATCGGAGGACGCATGACTTTCAACCTTTGTCTCTCCCTAGCCCGTACGGGAGTTGTAGCGATGAGACAAGATAGTAGCTACTAAACAATTGGATACCACGAAATTGGGGAGAAAAATATATATAAAATATAAATATATACAAAAAATCTACACACAATACCTCATAATGATAAAGCAAAAACAGGTTTTTAGACATTTTTGAACATTTATTTTTTTTAATCAAGGAAATATCACATTTACATAAGTATTCAGACCCTTGACTCAGTACTTTGTTGAAGCACCATTGCCAGCGATTACAGACTTGAGTCTTCTTGGATATGACGCTACAAGCTTGGCACACCTGTATTTGGGGAGTCTCCCATTCTTCTCTGCGGATCCTCTAAAGCTCTGTCAGGTTGGATGGGGAGCGTCACTGTAAAGCTATTTTCAGGTCTCTCCAGAGATGTTCGATTTGGTTCAAGTCCGGGCTCTGGCTGGGCCACTCAAGGACATTCAGAGACTTGTCCCGAAGCCACTCCTGAGTTGTCTTGTCTGTGTGCTTAGGGTCGTTGCCCTGTTGGAAGGTGAACCTTCACCCCAGCCTGAGGTCCTGAGCTCCCTGGAGCAAGTTTTCATCAAGGATCTCTCTGTACTTCACTCTGTTTATCTTCCCTCGGTCCTGACTAGTCTCCCAGTCTCTGCCGCTGCATAACATCCCCACAGATGATGCTGCCACCACCATGCTTCACCGTAGGGATGGTATTGGCCAGGTGATGAGCGGTGCCTGATTTACTCCAGACATGACGCTTGGCATTCAGGCCAAAGAGTTCAATCTTGGTTTCATCAGACCAGAGAATCTTGTTTTCATGGTCTAAGAGTCCAGTAATCTAGGTGCCTTTTGGCTAACTCCAAGCAGGCTGACATGCCTTTTACTGAGGAGTGGCTTCCGTCTGGCCACTCTACTATTAAGGACTGATTAGTGGAGTGCTGCAGAGATGGTTGTCCTTCTGGAAGGTTCTCCCATCTCCACAGAGGAACTCTGGCGCTCCCTAACCAAGGCCCTTCTCCCCTGATTGCTCCGTTTGGCCAGGCAGTCAGCTCTAGGAAGAGTCTTGGTGGTTACAAATGTCTTCTATTTAAGAATGATGAAGGTCACTGTGTTCTTGGGGACCTTCAAATGCTGCAGAAATATTTTGGTATCCTTCCCCAGATCTGTGTCTCGACAAAATCCTGTCTCACAGCTCTAATTCCTTCAACCTCATGGATTGGCTCTGACATGCACTGTCAACTGTGGGACCTTATATAGACAGGTGTGTGCCTTTCCAAATCATGTCCAATCAATTGAACTTATCACAGGTGGACTCCAATCAAGTTGTAGAAGCATTTCAAGGATGATCAATGGAAACAGGATGCACCTTCAATTTTGAGTCTCATAGCAAAGGGTCTAAATACTTATATAAATAAAATAAAAATTACATGTATTTTTATACATTTGCAAAAATGTCCAAAAAATGTATTGTGTGGAGATTGATGGTATTTTTAAAATGTGTGTTATGTTCAATTAGTGTATGCGTGGTGAGTGGGCGCAGTCCCTTACCTATGGAGCTGACTCTGGACGGTGGTCCTCCGATGCTGGAGGGGGCTGTGCTGTGTTTCATGGACCCGGTGCCATGGTGACCCAGCTTCATGGTGGGGACCTGTGGGGAAGCGGGGGAGGTGGGTGACTTGCTCTCGCTTGCTGTCTTAGGCTTGGACGACAGGTTCAGGGGCTGAGCACCCTCGTCCTGCAAAATCAAAACACACCAGTTGTGGCCTAGTGGTCGCTGGGTGGGTTCAACCAATCACTGAGGATCACCTCGGACGTTTGCCCAATCAGAAGGCTTGGATTGGATTCTACAGCAAGGCAGAGTGGACAAACATGTGTCCCATATGGCTCAAACCACAGGATAAGATTCCCAAACAAAGCTAAAAGACATACTATATTCCCCATGCCATGGAAGAGAGTCATGCACATGCTCTGCCTCCTGAAAGAGGTACTGGACATGCAATGACTCAGGCTGAGAATAGATGCTCGTGAGTCGTGCACATGCCACACAGAAGAGGACATGCATCGCACACTTATAAAATATATTATCCACAGCACCCGACACATACTATGCTTCATAAGGACACCACAAGAGCCCCTGTCAGACACTGAACCTCTTCAAGGTCGACCATTAAGTACAGCTGAGAGCTTTAACAACGGCTCATAAGAGAGCGGACGGGAAACAACAAGAATATAGAAAAATGCCAGTTTTGTTGTTGTTGATTAAAAGGCAACATGTAAAGACTCTTTGAGAGATGTGACCTGTTGAGTTTCAGCAGCAGACCACTTAGTCGAAGACACAGCTTCACAGCCTCTCATCAAGTATAGAGGAGGAGCTTCACTTTCCCAAGTGCAGCACATTGGCAGACTTGAGGAAGACAACAGCAGTAGACAACAGTAGGAGCTTCAAGCGTCAAACCCAGAGTGGCTG
>NC_088418.1:49536404-49543904 GCF_034236695.1 Oncorhynchus nerka | reverse complement strand
GTCTAGCCATTTCCATGGGGACCTGGTGGGGGCAGTGCGTGTCCACTCCCCTGTCCTGCTGTCTGCCTGTCGGCCATTACGGCTGCCCTTCCCCCCTGCATGGACCACAGTCGCCACCCCTCCCTGGCCACTCCATATATATGGTAATGAGACCGGAAGAGAGGCGTGTCAGAGTCAGAGCCACGGACGCCTGCCTGCATTAGACAGGGGGGCAGGTGAGGGGTCAAGGGGGGCGTGGTAAGGGCCAGTGTGTTACTTGTGTGTGAGTGTGTTCCGGGAGGGAGGACCGTGTCAGCGGGGAATAGATAGACACTATCGCGGGGTCACGAGCGCTGGGGTCAACCAAGGATGTTAATCAACACCATGGCCTCTCTCTGTCTGAGATTCCAACTCATCAGGGAGTAGAGGGGAAAGGAGAGAAAGAGAGAGCAAAGGAGAGAAAGAGGAAAGGTGGGACCGCTCCACTGTGGGGCCCTGGGGGTCTGCTGAGGGGCCCCTGGGGGTCTGCTGAGGGGCTTTCACTGCTTTTTCAAAACAGATATTCATGGAGGTAAGACTCCGCTTGGATGCACACAGACCCCCCACAGACCCCCATAGCCCTATGGTCAGGGAGTGTGGTTCACACAGTCACACATGCCAACGGCCACACGGCTGACTACCTCTCTCATACCTCCACTATAGAGCTGAGAGCGGGCCAGAGAAGTTGTCTCCAGCAAAGTTGCGTAAGTGGTTCGGACTTCAGAGAAGTTGTTTGGTAAGTTTCATCAGGAGAACGATTAGTACCAGCAGGTGACTGGTTGACAGCCTGCCGCTTTTGATGCAAAAAAAGAGCCTCGACCGAGCAGGAACACACACACACATGCGTGAATGAATAACCCCGGAAGAAAACTCCAAAACACACACACACTCAGGTACGTACCTTGGGTTTGGGCGGCGGGGTGCTGCGGCTCTTCTCATGGTGTGTGTTGGTGGGAGAGTGGGTGTTCAGGTTGGTCTGGGACATACTGCTGTGTTTGGCCCCTGGAGACACCTGCATCGCTGCCAGCTGAGCTGCATACAGCTGCTATGGAGAGAGACGGGAGGGTCAGGGAGGGGGGGGGGGGGACAGATAGAGGGGAAGAGAGGTAGAAAGAGGGGGAGAGAAACAAGAAAAAAGAAAGGGACACATGAATAAATGAATTCTCTGAGCACACAAACAAAAAGAAGATCCCGGCTAAAAAACCCAGGTCGGCCATTAGTGAGTGGCTGATGGCCTGTTTGTGTGACAGAGAGAGAGGGACGCTGCCACTTCCCCTGCCACACGGCCCCGTGGGAACACACTAACAGCCTCAATCTCTGAGTGAGAGATGTCCCCTTCAGGTGCATCGTGGGTAGGAAACACTCAGAACCCTACAGTGTCATGCTGAGAGAGAGAGGAGAGGAGAGAGAGAGAGAGAGAGAGAGATACAGAGAGAGAAAGTTGGGAATGTGTTTGCCAGACGGTACAGTAGGATTCTGAGTGAACACATTCCCAACTACCTCTCTGTCAGCGTGACCCAGTAGGATTCTGAGTGAACACATTCCCACCTACCTCTCTGTCAGCGTGACCCAGTAGGATTCTGAGTGAACACATTCCCAACTACCTCTCTGTCAGCGTGACCCAGTAGGATTCTGAGTGAACACATTCCCAACTACCTCTCTGTCAGCGTGACCCAGTAGGATTCTGAGTGAACACATTCCCAACTACCTCTCTGTCAGCGTGACCCAGTAGGATTCTGAGTGAACACATTCCCCTACCTCTCTGTCAGGATTCTGAGTGAACACATTCCCAACTACCTCTCTGTCAGCGTGACCCAGTAGGATTCTGAGTGAACACATTCCCAACTACCTCTCTGTCAGCGTGACCCAGTAGGATTCTGAGTGAACACATTCCCAACTACCTCTCTGTCAGCGTGACCCAGTAGGATTCTGAGTGAACACATTCCCAACTACCTCTCTGTCAGGCGTGACTCTGTCAGTGACCCAGCAGGATTCTGAGTGAACACATTCCCAACTACCTCTCTGTCAGCGTGACCCAGTAGGATTCTGAGTGAACACATTCCCAACTACCTCTCTGTCAGCGTGACCCAGTAGGATTCTGAGTGAACACATTCCCAACTTTTCCCCATCTTTCTCTCCATCCAATGAATGTGTTCACTCAGAATCCTACTGTACTGTCTGGCAAACACATTCCCAACTTTCTCTCTCTGTATCTCTCTGTATCTCTCTGTCTCTCTCTCTCTCTCTCTCCCTCTCCCTCTCCCTCTCCAATTTAAGGGGCTTTATTGGAATGGGAAACACGTGTTAACATTGCCAAAGCAAGTGAAATAGATAATAAACAATAAAAGATGAACAGTAAACATTCCACTCATAGGAAATAAAGACTCTTCCACAGACTAATTCTCAGACTGGCATGAAGACAGGCTGGTTTCTGCTTAGAAGGAACAAGTAAATGTCTGAAATATCTGACAGTAATATCTACTGAGGGGATCAGAGGTTTCATTTCAGAATGAGATGTACATGACTAAGAATCCAGAGTAGTCACAGTGCTCTTGGACATTTACACAGTCTAATCATCAGACAAAGTACTTCATACTCTCGAGCAAATATTTCCACAGCAACAGACACACCGTAATAAACTTGGAAACAAATGAGCTACAATATTCATCAGCCCTCTTCCTCCTCCAGCTATTTCTGCTCTCCACAACAACGCTCTCTCATTCCCTTCATGTTTCTTCACAAGAATTCTCACCAAATGCGTTTGTTCCTAATTGTCTTTAAGATGAGGAAGAGAATAGCTGTTTATGAGTCAAAACGAGCTGTTTTCTTGATTGTATTTCTGTGTAAAGGGAGGGTTTGGGTTTGGGAGCGGCCCACTATGTTGTGAGAGGAACTTCCGTCCTTCTGTTGGTGGTTGGCCGCCGGCCACGGAAGGGAAACAAAGACTGGTTTATGCAAATGGCCATGGCAGCTCTCACTACCCATCAGCCACTGCTTCCCATTAGACACACTCCTCCTGCTCTCTCTAATAAAGACATTTCCATCCTCTTTTTTCTTGAGGAAAACAACAGTCACACACACACACACACACACACACACACACACACACACACACACACACACACACACACACACACACACACACACACACAAAGCACCCACTAAGCACACACTAAGCACTAAGCACTTGAGAATCTCAAATTATTATATTAATACGTATTTTCAAATATCTGACAAGCACGCTAGCACACATGCACACAGGGAGGCTCACTCTCAAAACCCTCTCTGAGTGTCTTTCTACTAGGATGGTCTGAGACTGGTTGCACTGAACACTGAGACACAGTACAGTAGGTCAGGACTGGCTGATGAAATAAAGGTCCTGGTCATTTCTGTTCAATTACCCCCACCATGACTCCTGGAGGTGGGTGGACACCCTCCCTCCTCCCTCCACACCCCCTCCCCACCAGCTCTGACCCGCCTGGGAGGCCAGTGGACCGCAGTGTGTGTGTGTGTGTGTGTGTGTGTGTGTGTGTGTGTGTGTGTGTGTGTGTGTGTGTGTTAGCGTGTTGAGACCAGTGGTTCAGCATAGCTATATTTGCAGTGTGAATTGAGTTCCATTACAGGGCCAGCTCCCATCACTCAGGCCTGCTCAATGGGCCAGCGAGCAGAGTGACAAGTCACTTTACACACACACACAGAAACAGACACACACTACAGAGAATGCCCAGAGCATACCCCCATCGTCAAAACGACACGCATGTCATCAAACAGGAAGTGACAGTGCGGAGCCCCCGGGGTGACCAGAGGGGGGAGGAGGAGGGGGAGACAGACACACACAACACAATGAGTGAGAGGGGGAAAATCCTATCTTAGTTGAGACGAAGGAATTTAAATGTCAGCCACTAGCCAGGCACTAGGAGGTGGTGCAGGGATGGGGGGGACGGGGGAAGACAGGGGAGAAGGTTAGTAAGGGATTTTGTCTCTGTCTCCCCCGTCTGTCTCTCAACCCTGAGCTGTGTTCGTTTGAACTCTCTAAACCTGCTCTTTTCCTTCTTACCCTAATCCCTTCATGTGAGTCCTACTCCATCACTAGAAGGATCTGTGGGGGTTCTATGTGTGTGTGTGTGTGTGTGTGTGTGTGTGTGTGTGTGTGTGTGTGTGTGCACATGAATGTGTGTATGTTTGTGTGTCAAAGATGTGTTTGTGTAGGTGCGTGTGCGTGTGTGTGTGTGTGTGTGCGTGTGTGTGTGTTTGTGTGTGTGTGCGTGCAGCAGTGGACAAGATAAGCTCAAGTACAAATGTGTGTGGAAGAATGCGGGAAAAAAACGAAACAATGGGGTGTTTACACATGAACAAACAGGTGTGTACGCCCGAGAAGATAATGTGTGTTTATTCCTATAAGTGTGTGTCTGTTTTTGTGTGTGTGTGTGTGTGTGTGTGTCTGTGTACACCCCTCACACCCCCCCCAACCTAAGCCTTTCTTTCCCGCCTCTCCGCTGTGGTCTCAGCCAGTTAGAACAGATCTGTGAATCTTTGTGTAACAGACATCTTCTCCCGTCAATAATCTCCAGTTTTACTCAGATTATGCTTTCTTCCTCCCTCTTGCTCTTTGTTGTGTGAATAGATGAGGGTTCAGTCCAGGCCACAGCCTTTGTTTACTCTGGTCAGCAAGGCCCATTGTGCAACAGAACAATTATTATATTACTCCTGTTTTATTCCCTTAGAGCTAACTGTCCTCGCCTGCCTGTGTGATGGTTGTTTGTTGAGTGGAGAGAGAGAGAGAGAGAGAGAGAGAGAGAGGAAGAGAGAAAGGGAGAGAGAGAGGTAGAGAGAGTGGAGAGAGGGAGAGGGAGGGAGAGAGAGAGAGAGAGAGAGAGAGAGAGAGAGAGAGAGAGAGAGAGAGAGGGAGGGAGGGAGGGAGGGAGGGAGGGAGGGAGGGAGAGAGAGAGAGAGAGGGAGAGATAGAAAGGGAGTGGAGAGAGATAGAGGGAGAGGGAGGAAGAGAGAGGGAGAGAGAGAGAGAAAGGAGAGGAGAGAGAGAGAGAGAGAGAGAGAGAGAGAGAGAGAGAGAGAAGGGAGAGAGAGAAGGAGAGAGAGAGGAGGGAGGGAGGGAGAGAGAGAGAGAGGGAGAGATAGAAAGGAGTGGGAGAGAGATAGAGGGAGAGGAGGAAGAGAGAGGGAGAGAGAGAGAGAGAAAGGGAGAGGGAGAGAGAGAGAGAGAGAGAGAGAGAGAGGAGAGGGAGAGAGAGAGAGAGAGGGAAGGAGAGGGTGAGGGAGAGAGAGAGAGATAGAAAGGCAGAGGGAGAGAGAGAGAGAGAGAGAGAGAGAGGAGAGAGAGAGAGAGAGAGAGAGGGAGGGAGGGAGGAGAGAGAGAGAGAGGGAGAGATAGAAAGGAGTGGGAGAGAGATAGAGGGAGAGGGAGGAAGAGAGAGGGAGAGAGAGAGAGAGAAAGGGAGAGGGAGAGAGAGAGAGAGAGAGAGGAGAGAGAGAGAGAGAGGGAAGGAGAGAGGAGAGAGAGAGAGATAGAAAAAGGCAGAGGGAGAGAGAGAGAGAGAGAGAGATAAAAAGGCAGAGGGGGAGAGGGAGGAGAGAGGGAGAGAGAGAGAGAGAGAGAGGGAGGGAGGGAGAGAGAGAGAGAGGGAGAGATAGAAAGGGAGTGGGAGAGAGATAGAGGGAGAGGGAGGAAGAGAGAGGAAGAGAGAGGGAGAGAGAGAGAGGGAGAGAAGGAGAGAGGGAGGAGAGAGAGAGAGAGAGAGAGAGAGAGAGAGAAGGGAGAGAAAGGGAGAGGGAGAGAGGAAGGAGAGGGTGAGGGAGAGAGAGAGATAGAAAGGCAGAGGGAGAGAGAGAGATAGAGAGAGAGGGAGAGAGAAAGGGAGAGGGAGAGATAGAAAGGCAGAGGGAGAGAGATCGAGGAAGAGAGAGGAGAGAGATAGGAAGAGGGAGCAGGAGAGAGAGGGAGAGGGAGAGAGAGCGAGAGCGAGAGAGAGAGAGAGAGAGAGCGAGGGGAGAGATCAGGGATGAACTTTAAACCTTTAAATCTATCTCTTTCCATCTAAGGCTGTCATTCTATCAGCTCTATTGTTGGTGGTAGTGAAGATCTGAGGAAAGGAAGTTGTATTGTGATCAAATAAGAACGCAAAGGAAAAATAGCAGATTTGAAATCTGTATGGATTTATACTTCTTTCTCTGACTGTCTGAGACTGAGTTGGAGGTGGGACAGTGTGTGTTGGAACTGCGACGTCCTGACACTATGACGCTATCTATTTGAGACCTTCCTACTCTCCTATCTGTGCTGGTATTGATCAGTAAAGACATTTCCCACAGACATCACAGACTAGTCTATACAGAGATATCAGCACTGAAATAATGTGTCCAACGCTAACTATCCTGTAGCCACCTTGTCAGCATTGTTAAGTGTCAATGCATGCACATGCCCTGATAACACACACTGTCTCTCTCCCTCTCCTCGTTCTCTCTCTGTCTGTCCTCTCTTTCTGTCACTTTTCTCCCTCCCTCCCTCCCTCCCTCCCTCCCTCCCTCCCTCCCTCCCTCCCTCCCTCCCTCCCTCCCTCCCTCCCGTGTACAGTGCAGTAATTTGATACCTGATCCGCTCAGTTGACCCTCTTTACACCTCTCCAGCACTGTTGTTCACACATTCCTCTCCTCCTCCTCATCCCTTCATTCCTCCCCTCTTCATACCTCTTTAGCACTGCTGTTCGCGGACTCCTCTCCTCCTCTCCCTCATCCCTTATCCTCTCACCGCCCCTCTTCATACCGCTCTAGCACGGTGGTTCGCTCACTCTTCTCCTATCCTTCTCTCCTCTCCTTCTCCTATCCCTTCATTCCCTCACCCCTCTAAGTACCTGTCTCATACCTTGATTTCTTCATTTCAAATCCCTCCATCTCTCTACTAATATAATACCTCTCTTTCTCTCTCCCTACCCCCATACTTGCTCCCCTGCCATATAGTGTGTGTTAGAATGAGACTACAGAGTAGTTATTGTAAGGATGTAACCGTCACAGTGAGTCTTTGTCCCAGTCTTATCTCTGTCAGACTATAGAGACCAGGGAGGTATAGGGGTCATGACCTGGACTAAATGAGTTCCACATAGATCTCTACTGTCTCCTCTCCTCACAGCTGCCAATAAGAGGCCAGTGCAGGTGTGTGTGTGACTTGAACATGATTAAAATGAGTATATATGAGAGTACATATGCTGCAGTGTGCCTTTGTTCAAGTGGTGTGTCCCTTTACAGGACTTGCTGTTTGTTTTAGTGTGTGGTTGTGTGTGTGTTTTACTGTGTGGTTGTGTGTGTGTGTTTTACTGTGTGGTTGTGTGTGTGTGTTTTATTGTGTGGTTGTGTGTGTGTGTTTTTACTGTGTGGTGTGTGTGTGTGTGTGTGTGTATTTTACTGTGTGGTTGTGTGTGTATTTTACAGTGTGGTTGTGTGTGTATTTTACTGTGTGGTTGTGTGTGTGTGTTT
>NC_088418.1:49526404-49528904 GCF_034236695.1 Oncorhynchus nerka | reverse complement strand
ACAGGGAGAGGAGGGATAGAGGGAGAAGAAAGGGAGAGGAGGGATAGAGGGAGAAGACAGGGAGAGAAGGGATAGAGGGAGAAGACAGGGAGAGGAGGGATAGAGGGAGAAGATAGGAGGGAGGAGGGATAGAGGGAGAAGACAGGGAGAGGAGGGATAGAGGGAGAAGACAGGGAGAGGAGGGATGGAGGGAGAAGACAGGGAGAGGAGGGATAGAGGGAGAAGACAGGGAGAGGAGGGATAGAGGGAGAAGACAGGGAGAGGAGGGATAGAGGGAGAAGACAGGGAGAGGAGGGATAGAGGGAGAAGATAGGAGGGATAGAGGGAGAACATGAGGACCAAAAGATGACAGGGTTCAGCCAGCACCGGTGTTCTTATTCCTCCCAGACAGGTGTATGATAGTGTGTTATTTGTGTAAAACAGAACATCAGAGAGTGGAAGATACTCGTGTTATGATAAATTGATGTATTTATTTCATTAAAGGGTGTATCTATTAAAATGAATGCCATGGCGGTGGAATATTACTGCCACTAGGCATAGACAGTCAGATATAAACAGTGATGCTAATACATCACACTGTTCTCAGGGTATGACCCTGCATATCTGACTGGGTCCCAGAGTGACTTCTTCACAATGCTATATCAGGACAATACACTGCGTCTCTCCGATCTGGCCATGGCACTAGTGTATGTGTGTGTGTGTGTGTGTGTGTGTGTGTGTGTGTGTGTGTGTGTGTGTGTGTGTGTGTGTGTGTGTGTGTGTGTGTGCCCGGCTTTGTAACAATCAGTCCGGACCCAGGACCCCACCCAGGCAGGATCCGGTCTCAATAAGCAGTATTTCAGACTTCAGCCTCTCCAAAACATTTTTCCCATGCAACTCTGGGACATTAAAAATTCCAGGGTTCAAGTAGCATTTTTTAGAGGGATCCTTATTTCAGTGGATGTGTTTTCTGGGAGATAGGGGGCATCCCAAATGGCACCTTATCCCCTACATTGTGCACTACTGATGCGGAGCTGGTCAAAAGTAGTGCACTATGCAGGGAATAGGGTGCCATTTGGGCCCTCGAATGTTTGCCTCCTGCTCCTTAAACAAACAACAGAGAGGCAGATATTCATGCTCCTCATGGGGACACGGCTGTAACAAAAGAGAGAAATAAAGAAAGCAAACATGTTGCTCTTGGCCAGAGAGATACATCTCCCTAGACTACTGGGTGGGACAGAGTTCTCACTGAGAGAGAGAGAGAGAGAGAGAGAGAGAGAGAGAGAGAGAGATGCATCTCCCTAGACTACTGGGTGGGACTGAGAGAGAGAGAGAGAGATGCATCTCCCTAGACTACTGGGTGGCACTGAGAGTTCACACTGAGAGAGAGAGAGAGAGAGAGAGAGAGAGAGAGAGAGAGAGAGAGAGAGAGAGAGAGAGAGAGAAGCATCTCCCTAGACTACTGGGTGGGACTGAGAGAGAGAGAGAGAGAGAGAGAGAGAGAGAGAGAGAGAGAGAGAGAGAGAAGCATCTCCCTAGACTACTGGGTGGGACTGAGAGAGAGGGAGAGAGAGAGAGAGAGAAATGCATCTCCCTAGACTACTGGGTGGGACTGGAGAGAGAGATGCATCTCCCTAGACGCATCTCCCTGGCACTGAGAGTTCTCACTGAGAGAGAGAGAGAGAGAGAGAGAGAGAGAGAGAGAGAGATGCATCTCTCTAGACTACTGGGTGGGACTGAGAGAGAGAGAGAGAGAGATATATATGCATCTCCCTAGACTACTGGGTGGGACTGAGAGTTTTCACTGAGAGAGAGAGAGAGAGAGAGAGAGAGAGAGAGAGAGAGAGAGAGAGAGAGAAAGAGAGAGAGGGAGAGAGAGATGCATCTCCCTAGACTACTGGGTGGCACTGATAGTTCTCACTGAGAGAGAGAGAGAGGCTATAGAGAAAGTTTACTACCATCAATCAAACATAAAAATGTTAAACGGGGCCGAGACTCAGGTGGAATCATCATTTGGCATAAGCAGGACTTAGCACTGAATGAAATGAAAAAAGGTACCACTCACATTTGGCTAAAACTTAACAAAGGTACAATCTATTGTGACAATGATGTATACATATGTGCAGCTTATGCTCCTCCTTCAGATTCATCATATTATGATGATCAGTTTTTTGACAATCTCCAGACAGAAATCATTACATTTCAGGCGCAGGGTAAAGTGCTTCTTTGTGGAGATTTCAATGCAAGAACAGGTTCTGAGCCTGACCACACTGATGCGGGAGGTAACCACCACATATTTGGACACCCCTCCTTGTACAGTAGCCCTATTATAAATAATAGAAACAGTGGTAACCAAATACTGAACAAAAATGGAAAAGAGTTAGTACATCTCTGTCGAGCCTTAGGCCTGTACATGCTTAATGGTAGAATCAGAGGGGACTCTTTAGGTCAGTTTACTTACTGCTCAGCTCTTGGGACAAGTGTAGTCGATTATGCCATCACTGACATTGACCCCTCCTCC
>NC_088418.1:49513904-49521404 GCF_034236695.1 Oncorhynchus nerka | reverse complement strand
TCTGTAGAAAATACACTTGTAGTGGCGTGGCAACATCCCCACTGACATGTCCCAATCTAGGCCCACAGAGAATAGTCCGTTTGAGGAGACCAGTACAACTTACTGCAGCCTGGTTTGTAGTTGAATCCGGGGGGCAGCAGGAAGCCTTGCTGGGCAGCAGCTACAGCCAGAGTCCTCTGGTCTGGAGGGAACACTGGGATCATCAACGGAGGCAGCTGCCCCTGGACCTGCTGAGAGACGGGTGGAGGGGGAGGAGGAGAGGAGGGTAGGAGAGGGAAGGAGGAGCGGAGAGGAGAAGTAGAGGAAATGAGAGGGGACGAGGAGAGGAGGGTAGCAGAGGGAAGGAGGAGCGGAGAGGAGGAGTAGAGGAAATGAGAGGGGAGGAGGAGAGGAGAAGGGGGAGGAGAGGAGGGTAGGAGAAGGAAGGAGGAGCGGAGAGGAGGAGTAGAGTAAAGGAGAGGGGAGGAGGAGAGGAGGGTAGGAGAGGGAAGGAGGAGCGGAGAGGAGGAGTAGAGGAAAGGAGAGGGGAGGAGGAGAGGAGAGGGGGAGGAGAGGAGGGTAGGAGAAGGAAGGAGGAACGGAGAGGAGGAGTAGAGGAAAGGAGAGGGGAGGATGAGAGGAGGGTAGGAGAGGGAAGGAGGAGCGGAGAGGAGGAGTAGAGTAAAGGAGAGGGGAGGAGGAGAGGAGGGTAGGAGAGGGAAGGAGGAGCGGAGAGGAGGAGTAGAGTAAAGGAGAGGGGAGGAGGAGAGGAGGGTAGGAGAGGGAAGGAGGAGCGGAGAGGAGGAGTAGAGTAAAGGAGAGGGGAGGAGGAGAGGAGGGTAGGAGAAGGAAGGAGGAGCGGAGAGGAGGATAGCAGAGGGAAGGAGGAGCGGAGAGGAGGAGTAGAGGAAATGAGAGGGGAGGGAGAGTAGAAGGGGGGTAGGAGAAGGAAGGAGGAGCGGAGAGGAGGAGTAGAGGAAAGGAGAGGGGAGGAGGAGAGGAGGGTAGGAGAGGGAAGGAGGAGCAGAGAGGAGGAGTAGAGTAAAGGAGAGGGGAGTAGGAGAGGAGGGTAGGAGAAGGAAGGAGGAGCGGAGAGGAGGATAGCAGAGGGAAGGAGGAGCGGAGAGGAGGAGTAGAGGAAATGAGAGGGGGAGGAGGAGAGGAGAAGGGGGTTAGGGTAGGAGAAGGAAGGAGGAGCGGAGAGGAGGAGTAGAGGAAAGGAGAGGGGAGGAGGAGAGGAGGGTAGGAGAGGGAAGGAGGAGCGGAGAGGAGGAGTAGAGGAAAGGAGAGGGGAGGAGGAGAGGAGAGGGGGGGGGGCGATAGAGAGAGATCAGTTTATTGAGCATATGGATGTATGTATCTGACTGGGGTGGGGGAGGTATGTGAGCGTGCAGTCCAGGTGTAGTCAGACATTGATCTTGGGTAGCGAGGGGGAACAGAGCAGACAGAAGCAGAAGGCTGCTCTATCTGTATCAATGTAGGCCAGCTGGGGGTATTGTCTGTTCCTCACAGAGAGGGGTATCAGTCTGTGACCTTTAACCTCTAGGCACAATCACAGCTCAGCGTGGTGAGGTCAGGTAAGGTCATCTGGCCACGAACAAGATTAGAAGGAAGAAACTGAAGAATGCTCACACACAGACACACACATGTGCAGCTATATACACACACACACACGGACAAACACACGGACAGAAGAGTGCACACGCACACGCACACACACCCCTCCCGCCGCACACCCCTATCCAACACGCAAATACGTACTCTCTCCTCTCCTCTTGAGCACCTGCGTCTGATACAGAGCAGTGTATATGAGCTGAGACAGGTCAGAGTCAGGGAGTCCTGTCCTGTTGATTACCGAGACAACGAGGGAGTCACGAGGAAGAATCACTGCTAAACTCTCATAACAGCTGGCCTGGCTTCTTCCCTCCCCAAGGAGAGAGGAGAGAGGAGCACTCTGAGTCGGCAGCACGCCATCCCTCTTCACAAGGTTTCCAGGACTCAGAGAAAAAATACAAACTCAGTGACTTTGGCAAGAGGACGAGTCTGAGTGTTTCGGCACAGAGAGAGAAGTAGGAGACAGATGGTGGAAGCCGAAGATTGTGTGTTTGTGTGTGTGTGTGTGTGTGTGAGCGAGTGTGTACGTGTGCGTGTTCAGCTGAAGACTGCTCTGCCAAAAACAACACAAAGACACTGAGGAGTGACATGACTGACAGAAGAGATGTGCAGAGACATGGGAGAGAGAGTCCGGAGTATGACGAGTTAGATAGATGGATAACAGCAATGTTTTGCAGGCTAAGTTTGAAGATGACAAACCCAGGCAACCGACGGTTGAATGAAATATAATTCAAACCCAAGGAACAAAAAGAACAAGCTATTACCTGTAGAAATAAATATCTGCAATGTTATAAAACATTCAATGACAAGGAGCTCCTAAAATTGAATGTCAAAGTGACACTGACAAGGGAAGTATTTTCCCATCTCTCTCTCCTTCCCTCTCATTTCGCCCTTTCTCTCCATGTTAAGGGGGAATGCAGTGATGTAATGGAGACAAAACGCTGCAGAAATATGTTAGAACGTCATTGTCTTTTGTCACAGCGAGATAAAGGACAGGTAGGTGAGTTAAATGGAGGACAGTGTTGCCTCCCTCTCTTTCCTTTCCCCCTTTCTCACTCTCTCGCTCCGTTTCGCGTTCATCAGAAATGAACGTTTTCAATGTCTTTCTATCCACTGTCCCGGTGTGTGTGTGTGTGTGTTCTTAGCCATGCCTCTCCTGTGTGTGTGTGTGTGTGTGTTCTTAGCCATGTCTCTCCTGTGTGTGTGTGTGTTCTTAGCCATGCCTCTCCTGTGTGTGTGTGTGTGTGTGTGTCCTTAGCCATGTCTCTCCTGTGTGTGTGTGTGTTCTTAGCCATGCCTCTCCTGTGTGTGTGTGTGTGTGTGTGTGTGTGTGTGTGTGTGTGTGTGTATGTGTGTGTGTGTCTGTGTGTGTGTGTGTTCTTAGCCATGCCTCTCCTCTGTGTGTGTGTGTGTGTTCTTAGCCATGCTTCTCCTGTGTGTGTGTGTGTGTGTGTTCTTAGCCATGCCTATCCTATGTGTGTGTGTGTGTGTGTGTGTGTGTGTGTTCTTAGCCATGCCTCTCCTGTGTGTGTGTGTGTGTGTGTGTGTGTGTGTGTGTGTGTGTGTGTGTTCTTAGCCATGCCTCTCCTGTCTGTGTGTGTGTGTTCTTATCCATGCCTCTCCTGTGTGTGTGTGTGTGTGTGTGTGTGTGTGTGTGTGTGTGTGTGTGTGTGTGTGTGTGTGTGTGTGTGTGTGTGTGTGTGTTCTTATCCATGCCTCTCCTGTCTTATCCATGCCTCTCGGCCTCTGTGTGTGTGTGTTCTTAGCCATGCCTCTCCTGCCTGTGTGTGTGTGTGTGTGTTCTTAGCCATGCATCTCCTGCCTGTGTGTGTGTGTGTGTGTTCTTAGCCATGCCTCTCCTGTCTGTGTGTCTTTTCTCCGGTGTGTGTATGTGTTCTTAGCCATGCCTCTCCTGTCTGTGTGTCTTTTCTCCGGTGTGTGTGTGTTCTTAGCCATGCCTCTCCTGTCTGTGTGTGTGTGTGTTCTTAGCCATGCCTCTCCTGCCTGTGTGTGTGTGTGTGTGTGTTCTTAGCCATGCCTCTCCTGCCTGTGTGTGTGTCTGTGTGTTCTTAGCCATGCCTCTCCTGCCTGTGTGTGTGCCTGTGTGTTCTTAGCCATGCCTCTCCTGTGTGTGTGTGTTCTTATCCATGCCTCTCCTGCCTGTGTGTCTTTTCTCCTGTGTGTGTGTGTGTTCTTAGCCATGCCTCTCCTGCCTGTGTGTCTGTTCTCCTGTGTGTGTGTGTGTGTGTTCTTAGCCATGCCTCTTCTGTCTGTGTGTCTTTTTTCCTGTGTGTGTGTGTGTTCTTAGCCATGCCTCTCCTGTCTGTGTGTCTTTTCTCCGGTGTGTGTGTGTGTTCTTAGCCATGCCTCTCCTGCCTGTGTGTCTTTTCTCCTGTGTGTGTGTGTGTTCTTAGCCATGCCTCTCCTGTCTGTGTGTGTGTGTGTTCTTAGCCATGCCTCTCCTCCCTGTGTGTGTGTGTTCTTATCCATGCCTCTCCTGCCTGTGTGTGTGTGTGTGTGTTCTTATCCATGCCTCTCCTGTGTGTGTGTGTGTGTGTGTTCTTAGCCATGCCTCTCCTGTCTGTCTGTGTGTTCTTAGCCATGCCTCTCCTGTGTGTGTGTGTGTTCTTATCCATGCCTCTCCTGTCTCTGTGTGTGTGTGTGTTCTTATCCATGCCTCTCCTGTGTGTGTGTGTGTGTGTGTGTTCTTAGCCATGCCTCTCCTGTCTGTGTGTGTGTGTGTTCTTATCCATGCCTCTCCTGTGTGTGTGTGTGTGTGTGTGTGTGTGTGTGTTCTTAGCCATGCCTCTCCTGTCTGTGTGTGTGTGTGTTCTTAGCCATGCCTCTCCTGCCTGTGTGTCTTTTCTCCTGTGTGTGTGTGTGTTCTTAGCCATGCCTCTCCTGTCTGTGTGTCTTTTCTCCTGTGTGTGTGTGTGTGTGTGTTCTTAGCCATGCCTCTCCTGTCTGTGTGTCTTTTCTCCTGTGTGTGTGTGTGTGTGTGTGTTCTTAGCCATGCCTCTCCTGCCTGTGTGTCTTTTCTCCTGTGTGTGTGTGTGTTCTTAGCCATGCCTCTCCTGCCTGTGTGTCTTTTCTCCTGTGTGTGTGTGTGTGTTCTTAGCCATGCCTCTCCTGCCTGTGTGTGTGTCTGTGTGTTCTTAGCCATGCCTCTCCTGCCTGTGTGTGTGTCTGTGTGTTCTTAGCCATGCCTCTCCTGTGTGTGTGTGTGTTCTTATCCATGCCTCTCCTGCCTGTGTGTCTTTTCTCCTGTGTGTGTGTGTGTGTGTTCTTAGCCATGCCTCTCCTGCCTGTGTGTCTTTTCTCCTGTGTGTGTGTGTGTGTGTGTGTTCTTAGCCATGCCTCTCCTGTCTGTGTGTCTTTTTTCCTGTGTGTGTGTGTGTGTTCTTAGCCATGCCTCTCCTTTGTGTGTGTGTTCTTAGCCATGCCTCTCCTGCCTGTGTGTCTTTTCTCCTGTGTGTGTGTGTGTGTTCTTAGCCATGCCTCTCCTGCCTGTGTGTCTTTTCTCCTGTGTGTGTGTGTGTGTTCGTAGCCATGCCTCTCCTGTCTGTGTGTCTTTTCTCCTGTGTGTGTGTGTGTTCTTAGCCATGCCTCTCCTGTCTGTGTGTCTTTTCTCCGGTGTGTGTGTGTGTGTTCTTAGCCATGCCTCTCCTGCCTGTGTGTCTTTTCTCCGGTGTGTGTGTGTGTGTTCTTAGCCATGCCTCTCCTGCCTGTGTGTCTTTTCTCCTGTGTGTGTGTGTTCTTAGCCATGCCTCTCCTGTCTGTGTGTGTGTGTGTGTGTTCTTAGCCATGCCTCTCCTGCCTGTGTGTGTGTGTGTGTGTTCTTAGCCATGCCTCTCCTGCCTGTGTGTCTTTTCTCCTGTGTGTGTGTGTTCTTAGCCATGCCTCTCCTGCCTGTGTGTCTTTTCTCCTGTGTGTGTGTGTGTTCTTAGCCATGCCTCTCCTGTCTGTGTGTCTTTTCTCCTGTGTGTGTGTGTGTGTGTTCTTAGCCATGCCTCTCCTGTCTGTGTGTCTTTTCTCCTGTGTGTGTGTGTGTGTGTTCTTAGCCATGCCTCTCCTGTCTGTGTGTCTTTTCTCCTGTGTGTGTGTGTGTGTGTTCTTAGCCATGCCTCTCCTGTCTGTGTGTCTTTTCTCCTGTGTGTGTGTGTGTTCTTAGCCATGCCTCTCCTGTCTGTGTGTCTTTTCTCCTGTGTGTGTGTGTGTTCTTAGCCATGCCTCTCCTGCCTGTGTGTCTTTTCTCCTGTGTGTGTGTGTGTGTGTGTTCTTAGCCATGCCTCTCCTGTCTGTGTGTCTTTTCTCCTGTGTGTGTGTGTGTTCTTAGCCATGCCTCTCCTGCCTGTGTGTGTGTGTGTGTGTTCTTAGCCATGCCTCTCCTGTCTGTGTGTCTTTTCTCCTGTGTGTGTGTGTGTTCTTAGCCATGCCTCTCCTGTCTGTGTGTGTGTGTGTTCTTAGCCATGCCTCTCCTGCCTGTGTGTGTGTGTATGTGTTCTTAGCCATGCCTCTCCTGCCTGTGTGTGTGTCTGTGTGTTCTTAGCCATGCCTCTCCTGTGTGTGCGTGTTCTTAGCCATGCCTCTCCTGTCTGTGTGTCTTTTCTCCTGTGTGTGTGTGTGTTCTTAGCCATGCCTCTCCTGTCTGTGTGTCTTTTCTCCGGTGTGTGTGTGTGTGTTCTTAGCCATGCCTCTCCTGCCTGTGTGTCTTTTCTCCGGTGTGTGTGTGTGTTCTTAGCCATGCCTCTCCTGCCTGTGTGTCTTTTCTCCTGTGTGTGTGTGTGTTCTTAGCCATGCCTCTCCTGCCTGTGTGTCTTTTCTCCGGTGTGTGTGTGTGTGTGTTCTTAGCCATGCCTCTCCTGTCTGTGTGTCTTTTCTCCTGTGTGTGTGTGTGTTCTTAGCCATGCCTCTCCTGCCTGTGTGTCTTTTCTCCGGTGTGTGTGTGTGTGTGTGTTCTTAGCCATGCCTCTCCTGCCTGTGTGTCTTTTCTCCTGTGTGTGTGTGTTCTTAGCCTTGCCTCTCCTGTCTGTGTGTCTTTTCTCCTGTGTGTGTGTGTGTTCTTAGCCATGCCTCTCCTGTCTGTGTGTGTGTGTGTGTTCTTAGCCATGCCTCTCCTGCCTGTGTGTGTGTGTGTGTTCTTAGCCATGCCTCTCCTGCCTGTGTGTCTTTTCTCCTGTGTGTGTGTGTTCTTAGCCATGCCTCTCCTGCCTGTGTGTCTTTTCTCCTGTGTGTGTGTGTGTGTGTTCTTAGCCATGCCTCTCCTGTCTGTGTGTCTTTTCTCCTGTGTGTGTGTGTGTTCTTAGCCATGCCTCTCCTGTCTGTGTGTCTTTTCTCCTGTGTGTGTGTGTGTTCTTAGCCATGCCTCTCCTGCCTGTGTGTCTTTTCTCCTGTGTGTGTGTGTGTGTGTGTTCTTAGCCATGCCTCTCCTGTATGTGTGTCTTTTCTCCTGTGTGTGTGTGTGTTCTTAGCCATGCCTCTCCTGCCTGTGTGTGTGTGTGTGTGTGTGTGTTCTTAGCCATGCCTCTCCTGCCTGTGTGTCTTTTCTCCTGTGTGTGTGTGTTCTTAGCCATGCCTCTCCTGTCTGTGTGTCTTTTCTCCTGTGTGTGTGTGTGTTCTTAGCCATGCCTCTCCTGTCTGTGTGTCTTTTCTCTGGTGTGTGTGTGTGTTCTTAGCCATGCCTCTCCTGTCTGTGTGTCTTTTCTCCTGTGTGTGTGTGTGTGTGTTCTTAGCCATGCCTCTCCTGCCTGTGTGTCTTTTCTCCTGTGTGTGTGTGTTCTTAGCCATGCCTCTCCTGTCTGTGTGTCTTTTCTCCTGTGTGTGTGTGTGTTCTTAGCCATGCCTCTCCTGTCTGTGTGTGTGTGTGTGTTCTTAGCCATGCCTCTCCTGCCTGTGTGTGTGTTCTTA
>NC_088418.1:49491404-49496404 GCF_034236695.1 Oncorhynchus nerka | reverse complement strand
AGAGAGAGAGAGAGAGAGAGAAAACAAGAGAATGACAGACAGAAAACAAGAGAATGACAGACAGAGAGGGACGGAGGGAGGGAGAGAGAGAGAGAGAGCAGCATTTTCCTCACCTGCTGTTAGGGAATCATTAGCCCTGTGGGCCATGAGACAAAGAGGCCCTTAATGCACCTCCACAATGGCCACATTATCAACTAGCGCTTTGTTTCCACTACATATCCACACCGCACACTGTGAACACACACACACACACACTACACACGCCTGCCCACCGCGCTACACTAATTACCAACCTGCCAAGGACCGCAAATAAAAGCACACAAAAAACACACAATCACACACACAAACACAATGACAAACACACACACACACACACACACACACACACACACACACACACACACACACACACACACACACACACACACACACATATAACCTCAGAGAGAGGGAGGGAGAGACAGAGAGAGAGAGGAGGTAACCGAGGGATTGTGAGAGAGGTGAAAACACTGGGTATTTATTGTCAATAGTGAGCCATCTGCACTAGTAATTCACTGTAGAGCTGAGGACAGGATAAACCCTGTGTCACACACACACACACACACACACACACACACACACACACACACACACACACACACACTAATCTGCTGATGGCAAGCTAAAAGTTATTTTCCCCTATAGGATTATACCTCCAGCATAATTCTTGAAAAAGTCCTAATGGTTTTGGAAGCCAACCCACAGACATTTATAATAGCAGTTGAAGGAGTCGTGGCCGTGGTTTGAGTGGCAGCTCACCACAGCTCTCTATCCTGACTGAGGAGATCAAAACAAGCTTAGTATCTTAACTAGACATAACACTATGTAGACTTCCTGCTGAGGTCTACAATATCACTCACAAGACCACTGGCGTTACTGTGTTTGAACACTCCATGCCTCACTCTCACACACTGTAGTGTCCTCAAACTATTTTCCTCTCTCCTTCTCTTCTCTCTCAAAATCTCCATCACTCACTGTCTTTCTGTCCATCTTTCTTCTTCTGGCTGTGTTTGTGTGAGTCTAAGATTGTGAGTGAAGGCCATGGACAATATGTGTGTGTGATTCTCTGTGTTGAGGCCTTGGAGGCCTGAGTCAGTCATTTTCCTCCTGCATGTCCCCCGTACCACAATCACATTGGTACAGGCTAGAGGTACAGGCCCATGAGTGTGTGTGTCTGTCTATGTGCAACTACAGTAACTTACTCCCTGAATATCCAAAGCAAAGAGAAGTGAAACACACACGCACACACACACACACAAACACACACACACACACACACACACACACACACACACACACACACACACACACACACACACACACACACACACACACACACCACACACACACACACACACACACACCACACACAAACACACACACACACACACACACTCACTCAGACCATCTCAGATGGTCCAGGGTGGCTCCATTAGTCTCCTTGCAGCCAAGACAATCAACATGAACCTGCTTTCACTGATACACACTACACTACAGAAAACACCACTCTAGTTGGCCACACTACCACACACACACACACATAGCATGCAGGCACAGACATATGCAGGAAGCACGCAAGCAGGCAAAACCTTTACTTGAGGCGAGGGAAAGAGGGTGTGGGCAAGCCCACTAATGAGGGAGAAGATGGGGGGAAAGAGGGTGTGGGCAAGCCCACTAATGAGGGAGAATACAGGGGGAAAGAGGGTGTGGGCAAGCCCAATAATGAGGGAGAAGACGGGGGAAAGAGGGTGTGGGCAAGCCCACTAATGAGGGAGAATACAGGGGGAAAGAGGGTGTGGGCAAGCCCACTAATGAGGGAGAATACAGGGGGAAAGAGGGTGTGGGAAAGCCCACTAATGAGGGAGAAGACGGGGTAAAGAGGGTGTGGGCAAGCCCACTAATGAGGGAGAATACAGGGGGAAAGAGGGTGTGGGCAAGCCCACTAATGAGGGAGAATACAGGGGGAAAGAGGGTGTGGGCAAGTCCACTAATGAGGGAGAAGACGAGGGGAAGAGGGTGTGGGCAAGCCCACTAATGAGAGAGAAGCCAGGGGGAAAGAGGGTGTGAGCAAGCCCACTAATGAGAGAGAAGCCAGGGGGAAAGAGGGTGTGGGCAAGCCCACTAATGAGGGAGAAGACGGGGGAAAGAGGGTGTGGGAAAGCCCACTAATGAGGGAGAAGACGGGGGGAAAGAGGGTGTGGGCAAGCCCACTAATGAGGCAGAATACAGGGGGAAAGAGGGTGTGGGCAAGCCCACTAATGAGGGAGAATACAGGAGGAAAGAGGGTGTGGGCAAGCCCACTAATGAGGGAGAAGATGGGGGAAAGAGGGTGTGGGCAAGCCCACTAATGAGGGAGAAGATGGGGGAAAGAGGGTGTGGGCAAGCCCACTAATGAGGAGAAGATGGGGAAATAGGGGTGGGCAAGCCCACTAATGAGGGAGAAGACGGGGAAAGAGGTGTGGGCAAGCCCACTAATGAGGGGGAAGACGGGGGGAAAGAGGGTGTGGGCAAGCCCACTAATGAGGGAGAAGACGGGGGGAAAGAGGGTGTGGGCAAGCCCACTAATGAGGGAGAAGATGGGGGAAAGAGGGTGTGGGAAAGCCCACTAATGTGGGAGAAGACAGGGGAAATAGGGAAAGAGGGTGTGGGCAAGCCCACTACTGAGGGAGAAGACGGGGAAAGAGGGTGTGGGCAAGCCCACTAATGAGGGAGAAGATGGGGGGAAAGAGGGTGTGGGCAAGCCCACTAATGAGGGAGAAGACGGGGAAATAGGGTGTGGGCAAGCCCACTAATGAGGGAGAAGACGGGGAAAAGAGGGGTGGGCAAGCCCACTAATGAGGGGGAAGACGGGGGAAAGAGGGTGGGCAAGCCCACTAATGAGGGAGAAGACGGGGGGAAAGAGGGTGTGGGCAAGCCCACTAATGAGGGAGAAGACGGGGGGAAAGAGGGTGTGGGCAAGCCCACTATTGAGGGGGAAGATGGGGAAAGAGGGTGTGGGCAAGCCCACTAATGAGGGACAAGACGGGGAAAGAGGGTGTGGGCAAGCCCACTAATGAGGGACAAGACGGGGAAAGAGGGTGTGGGCAAGCCCACTAATGAGGGAGAAGACGGGGAAAGAGGGTGTGGGCAAGCCCACTAATGAGGGAGAAGACGGGGAAAGAGGGGTGGGCAAGCCCACTAATGAGGGAGAAGACGGGGAAAGAGGGTGTGGGAAAGCCCACTAATGAGGGAGAAGACGGGGAAATAGGGAAAGAGGGTGTGGCAAGCCCACTAATGAGGGAGAAGACGGGGGGAAAAGGGTGTGGGCAAGCCCACTAATGAGGGAGAAGACGGGGGTAAGAGGGTGTGGGCAAGCCCACTAATGAGGGGGAAGACGGGGAAAAGAGGGTGTGGGCAAGCCCACTAATGAGGGACAAGACGGGGGAAAGAGGGTGTGGGCAAGCCCACTAATGAGGGAGAAGACAGGGGGAAAGAGGGTGTGGGCAAGCCCACTAATGAGGGACAAGACGGGGGAAAGAGGGTGTGGGCAAGCCCACTAATGAGGGAGAAGACGGGGGAAAGAGGGTGTGGGCAAGCCCACTAATGAGGGAGAAGACGGGGGGGAAAGAGGGTCTCGGTTTCCTTGCTGCAGTATAGATGTGTACACTCCTTTCGTCATCCCTCCTGTTTTTCTCTTCTGACAGCTGTCTCGCCATCACCCCAACAGGTGCTATTAGCCCCCAGCGCTCTCTCTCCTTCCATCACTCTCGCCCCCCTCCCCCGCTCTCAACAATGACAGAGGCTTTTAAGCCAAAGAGCTTTGACAAGTGAGAGGGAACAACAAATGGCAGTCCCCCTCTCTCTCTCTCTCTCTCTCTCTCTCTCTCTCTCTCTCTCTCTCTCTCTCTGTCTCTCTCTCTCTCTCTCTCTCTGTCTCTCTCTCTCTCTCTCTCTCTCTGTCTCTCTCTCTCTCTCTCTCTCTCTCTCTCTCTCTCTCTCTCTCTCTCTCTCTCTCTCTCTCTCTCTCTCTCTCTCTCTCTCTCTCTCTCTCTCTGTCTCTCTCTCTCTCTCTCTCTCTCTCTCTCTCTCTCTCTCTGTCTCTCTCTCTCTCCACTGTGCACTCTAATAGTTATTATTTGTATTTATTAACAGGGCTACAGCCATTGTCCCTTGTGACAGCCAGGCCACTTTAACTATTAATAAAAACGGGGAAAAATGGCTCCCTTTTATTGTGCAGCAAACGGCAGGAGGGGAGGAAATAGGAGAGAAGGGGGGGATGAGTGGAGAGAGCAAAAGGGGGGAGAGGAGAAGGAAGGAATATAAGAAGAGAAGAGGAAAAGAGAGGAGAGAAAAGAAAAGAAGAGAGGATGTTTCTCTAAGCTGGCAGGAAGACTCAGAGGGCCGTTGTCTCTTGCCAGAGTGGAGGAGTGTTACGGAGGATGTGATCGATGTAATGAAACACAGCCAAATGAGTTAATGCCTCCTGATTACACTTCTCCTCAATCCCACACACACACAATTGGTTTAGACAATCGATCATAATGGCGTCAATATATGACTTGGATGACTTCAAACTAAACAAACTGAACAATGACTTATTGTAGGGTGAAGCTGCACAGACATAGCTGGATGAGAAGGTTTAGATTGCCTGGGAAAACTGTGCGATGGGGAATGAGTTGTGTCAGACAGGATGCTCAACAGACAGACTCTCTCGATACAGTACCACCCCCCCCCACCCCCCTTCTGTTCTATTATTAGGAGGTGGAACCGAGATGTTGTGTGTTCTGAGTGAAATATGATTTCAGTTTTCAGTGTCAGTACTTAGAAACCCTGTATCCCTGTCTTAATGTTTCTGTCTCAATCCCCATGACAGTCAGGGAAAACAGAGGGGAAATACACTGATAATAATAGTGGAATCATTCGGTATTGTTTTAGTTCATTGGCTCAAACGAGAGTCAAGCTGCTGCCGGTTAACAGAGCCA
>NC_088418.1:49481404-49486404 GCF_034236695.1 Oncorhynchus nerka | reverse complement strand
AGAGAGAGAGAGAGGAAGCGATTCCTAAAAGGAAGCGATTCCCAAACCTTCCATAACAAAGCCATCAACCACAGAGAGATGAACCTGGAGAAGAGTCCCCTAAGCAAGCTGGTCCTGGGGCTCTGTTCACAAACACAAACACACCTCACAGAGCCCCAGGACAGCAGCACAATTAGACCCAACCAAATCATGAGAAAACAAAAAGATAACTACTTAACACATTGGAAAGAATTAACAAAAAAACAGAGCAAACTAGAATGCTATTTGGCCCTAAACAGAGAGTACACAGTGACAGAATACCTGCCCACTGTGACTGACCCAAACTTAACCTCTTGAACCTATAGGGGCGCTGTGTCATTATTGGATAAAAAGACGTGCCCGTTTTAAGCGCAATATTTTGTCACGAAAAGATGCTCGACTATGCATGGAATTGACAGCCTTGGAAAGACACAACTCTGACGTCTCCAAAACTGCAAAGATATTATCTGTGCGTGCCCCAGAACTAATGCAACAGGCGAAACCAAGATGTTTCCTACAGGAAATACCCTGGATTCTGAAGGCGCTGTGTTCCAATGTCTCCTTATATGGCTGTGAATGCGCCAGGAATGAGCCTGCCGCTTTCTGTATATTCCCCGAGGTGTCTGCAGCATTGTGACGTGTTTGTAGGCATATCATTGGAAGATTGACCATAAGAGACTACATTTACCTGGTGTCCCGCCCGGTGTCATGTGTACGTAATCAGTAAGTCCATGCGCATTCCATTTCTTCAGAATTGAAAGTAAACTGCCACGATGGATTTTATCGTCGATATATATGTGAAAAACACCTTGAGGATTGATTCTAAACATCGTTTGCCATGTTTCTGTCGATATTATGGAGTTAATTTGGAAAAAAGTTCGCGTTTTAATTACTTTTTTTTTTTCTTACCCAAACGCGATGAACAAAACGGAGCGATTAGTCGACACAATTATTATTTTTTGTAAGAACAGAACATTTGCTATCTGAGTCTCCTCATTGAAAACATCTGAAGTTCTTCAAAGGTAAATGATTTTATTTGAATGCTTTTATGGTTTTTTGTGGAAAATGTTGCATGCTGAATGCTAGGCTTAATGCAATGCTAGGCTATCAATACTCTTACACAAATGCTTGTTTAGCTATGGTTCAAAAGCATATTTTGAAAATCTGAGATGACAGTGTTGTTAACAAAAGGCTAAGCTTGAGAGCAAATAGATTCATTTCATTTCATTTGCGATTTTCATTAATAGTTAACGTTGTGTTATGCTAATGAGCTTGCTAATAGATTTACACAATCCTGGATACAGGGGTTTTTTTCGTAGCTAAACGTGACGCAGAAAACGGAGCAATTTGTCCTAAACAAAAAATCTTTCAGGAAAAACTGAACATTTGCTATCTGAGTCTCCTCATTGAAAACATCTGAAGTTCTTCAAAGGTAAATGATTTTCTTTGAATGCTTTTCTGTTTTTTTGTGTAAATGTTGCCTGCTGAATGCTAACGCTAAATGCTACGCTAAATGCTACGTTAGCCATCAATACTGTTACACAAATGCTTGTTTTGCAATGGTTGAGAAGCATATTTTGAAAATCTGAGATGACAGTGTTGTTAACAAAAGGCTAAGTTTGAGAGCAAATAGATTAATTTCATTTCATTTGCGATTTTCATGAATAGTTAACGTTGCGTTATGGTAATGAGCTTGAGGCTGTAGTCACGATACCGGATCCGGGATGGCTCAACGCAAGAAGTTAAGGAAAGCTTTGACTATGTACAGACTCAGTGAGCATAGCCTTGCTATTGAGAAAGGCCGCCGTAGGCAGACATGGCTCTCAAGAGAAGACAGGCTATGTGCTCACTGCCCACAAAATGAGGTGGAAACTGAGCTGCACCTCTAACCTCCTGCCCAATGTATGACCATATTAGAGAGACATATTTCCCTCAGATAACACAGATCCACAAAGAATTCTAAAACAAATCCAATTTTGATAAACTCCCATCTACTGGGTGAAATACCACAGTGTGCCATCACAGCAGCAAGATTTGTGACCTGTTGCCACAAGAAAAGGGCAACCAGTGAAGAACAAACACCATTGTAAATACAACCCATATTTATGTTTACTTATTTTCCCTTGTGTACTTTAACCATTTGTACATTGTTACAACACTGTATATATATATATATATATATATATATATATATATATATATAACATGACATGTGTAATGTCTGTATTGTTTTGAAACTTCTGTGAGTGTAATGTTTACTGTAAATTTGTATTGTTTATTTCACTTTTGTATATTATCTACCTCACTTGCTTGGGCAATGTTAACACATGTTTCCCATGCCAATAAAGCCCCTTGAATTGAATTGAATTGAATTGAGAGAGAGAGAGAGAGAGAGAGAGAGAGAGAGAGAGAGAGAGAGTGAGAGTGAGAGAGAGAGAGAGGGAAGATCTAGAGTAATGGAGAGAGAGAAGATGGAGAGAGTGATGAGAGAGGTTTGTATCAAAAAAGCTTTCGTCAAAACAGCGTCTCTTCCACCTACGCAAGGTTAGGCACTAAAAGTACCAATTATGTGTGTTGTTAGGAAAAGCTGCCTGCGCTTGGCAACAGTTGCAGTGGGTACTGTGTCAACAAAAAATTCTCCCCGCACGCTCCCTTTCTCCCACCGAACCAGACGAAAGGGAGAGAGAGAGAGAGAGAGAGAGAGAGAGAGAGAGAGAGAGAGAGAGAGAGAGAGAGAGAGAGAGAAAGAAATACGGTAACAGAGTCCCAAGTACCTCAGTCAGTGAGTCTACAGTAAGTTGGTTCAGATGACGGTCCAACTGCGTTCATTAATAACCCCTAGACACCAGGACAGTCAGCAGGGGAACTGCAGGGGAACGTTTACGACAGGAAAACACACACTACTGTAGCAAATGCGTTCCAGCTCAACATCAACGGTGAGAGGAAGCAGACAGGAACTGGAGGAGGAATCAGACCAATACATGTCCAAATTGTTTTGTTTTATTCTCTCTCTCTCTCTCTCTCTCTCAGCTCTCTCTCTCTCTCTCTCAGCTCTCTCTCTCTCTCTCTCAGCTCTCTCTCTCTCTCTCTCTCTCTCTCTCTCTCTCTCTCAGCTCTCTCTCTCTCTCTCTCTCTCTCTCTCTCTCTCTATATATATATATATATATATATATATATATATATATATATATATATAAATTATTATATATATATGTAGAGATCGTTTCTTTCACAAACAGATGTATTCCCCCTTAGGGCACAGTGTCTGTTCTGTCATCATGGTGTGTGACACGGTGTGTCTTACAGGACAACCAATCACAACACACCCACAGGGACATATGGCCCAATGATCACGAAGGCGTTGACGAACAGCACACAAAACACTTTTTGGGCTCGAAACTGAGAGCTCTAGAGATATAATTACCTGTCAAAACACCTTCGACTGCTGAGAGTGTGTACTTGAAATACTGCTAGAGAACTGCACACTACCGAGCACACTACCAAGTAATAAACTAGAGATTTTATTTGATTTCTTACTATGACATGACATTTCTATTCATTCTTTTTTCAAAATAGTAGATTTATATTCAGAAAAAATATATATTATAGTATCAGAGATTATAGCAACTACAATAACCAAATCCTCCTGGACTGAATATTTATGGTGCGTGCAAAAACAGAATGAATGTAACATTTAATTGGATAGACATATGCACATTATTGAGATATATCTACAGTCAACAATTTTATGAAATTGAAAATCTATTTATCTAAAATATTATTTTGTCCTTCATTTCTTCTCTGCATGCTTTGGTAACAGATGGTGTTGTCGGTGCTTATGTCCAATTTGATTTGAACCAAAAACTCAGCCAAATTTACACGGACACAAATCTCACAGCGCCAAATTCATCCTGGCAGATTGAAATAACTGCGTAGAGGGCATGACATTGGGGTAGAAAGACGGAGGACTAAATTGTAATGACATTTGTAAAAGTCGACAAAACAACAAAAAGGGAAAACTTACTGTCCTATTTGTGATTTATTTTCACAAGTAGAAAAGTCTGAGTTTAGCTTAATTGCGACATGTTTTTCAGGAGACAAACATCTCTCTCACTCTCTTTCTCACACACACCCTTGTTTCCCCTACGTGCCTCATTGACGGCAGGTAGCCTGCTGGCGGGTAGCCTGGCGGCGGGTAGCCTGGCGGCTGGTAGCCTGGCGGCGGGTAGCCTGGCGGCAGGTAGCCTGGCGGCAGGTAGCCTGGCGGCAGGTAGCCTGGCGGCAGGTAGCCTGGTAGTTAGAGCGTTGGACTAATAACCGAAAGGCTGCTGGATCGAATCCCCGAGCTGACAAGGTAAAAATCTGTCGCTCTGCCCCTGAACAGGCAGTTAACCCACTGTTCCTAGGCCGTCATTGAAATTAAGAATTTGTTCTTAATTGACTTGCCTACTAGTGGCGTCTAGATAACATCCTGGTATTTGAATTCATTGGAGGATAATTCAGCTGCTCCCCGATAGGCCGCGTTAGAGGACCTTATTAAGACACAGTTAGGGGAATGATGTATTTTATATTTACATGCAGTTTACAACTTGAGGTTGCAATGTGTCTAACAAACTAACCAGAGAACGCATGAATATTGTCAGCAACATTGTCTGCAGTTAATGTGTTCCAAATTTTGAATAGATAGACAGTTGGGTTTTATAATGAAATGTAACAAAATGTCCTGTTAGATGACACTCTAGCTATAAACCTGTGACTTGACACCACAGCCAGAGAAGGGTTCAAAACCAGCGGCAGGACGCCACTCTTCTCATGCACACACATCACTCTGGTGAAAAGCCTTCAGTTTAAGTAGGCCAATAAATGTGTCCTTTTCCACACACACACACACACACACACACACACACACACACACACACACACACACACACGCGCGCACACGCGCGCACACACGCACACACACACGCACGCACACGCGCGCA
>NC_088418.1:49473904-49476404 GCF_034236695.1 Oncorhynchus nerka | reverse complement strand
AAAGGGAGGTAGAAAGAGAAAGGAGAGATGACGGACTGAGGGAGAGAAGGCTAGGGGGAGACCAAGGAGGGAGGGGCGGGAGAGAGAAGGCTAGGGGAGACCAAGGAAGGAGGGGCGGGAGAGAGAAGGCTAGGGGGAGACCAAGGAGGGAGGGGCGGGGAGAGAGAAGGCTAGGGGGAGACCAAGGAGGGAGGGGCGGGAGAGAGAAGGCTAGGGGAGACCAAGGAGGGAGGGGCGGAGAGAGAAGGCTAGGGGGAGACCAAGGAGGGAGGGGCGGGAGAGAGAAGGCTAGGAGGAGACCAAGGAGGGAGGGGCGGGAGAGAGAAGGTTAGGGGGAGACCAAGGAGGGAGGGGCGGGAGAGAGAAGGCTAGGGGGAGACCAAGGAGGGAGGGGCGGGAGAGAGAAGGCTAGGGGAGACCAAGGAGGGAGGGGCGGGAGAGAGAAGGCTAGGGGAGACCAAGGAGGGAGGGGCGGGAGAGAGAAGGCTAGGGGAGACCAAGGAGGGAGGGGCGGGAGAGAGAAGGCTAGGGGAGACCAAGGAGGGAGGGGCGGGAGAGAAGGCTAGGGGGAGACCAAGGAGGGAGGGGCGGAGAGAGAAGGCTAGGAGGAGACCAAGGAGGGAGGGGCGGGAGAGAGAAGGTTAGGGGAGACCAAGGAGGGAGGGGGGAGAGAGAAGGCTAGGGGAAGACCAAGGAGGGAGGGTGGGAGAGAGAAGGCTAGGGGGAGACCAAGGAGGGAGGGGCGGGAGAGAGAAGGCTAGGGGGAGACCAAGGAGGGAGGGGTGGGAGAGAGAAGGCTAGGGGGAGACCAAGGAGGGAGGGGCGGGGAGAGAAGGTTAGGGGGAGACCAAGGAGGGAGGGGCGGGAGAGAGAAGGCTAGGGGAGACCAAGGAGGGAGGGGCGGGAGAGAGAAGGCTAGGAGGAGACCAAGGAGGGAGGGGCGGGAGAGAGAAGGTTAGGGGAGACCAAGGAGGGAGGGGCGGGAGAGAGAAGGCTAGGGGGAGACCAAGGAGGAGGGGCGGGAGAGAGAAGGCTAGGGGGAGACCAAGGACCAAGGGGAGGGGCGGGAGAGAGAAGGCTAGGGGGAGACCAAGGAGGGAGGGGCGGGAGAGAGAAGGCTAGGAGGAGACCAAGGAGGGAGGGGCGGGAGAGAGAAGGTTAGGGGGAGACCAAGGAGGGAGGGGCGGGAGAGAGAAGGCTAGGGGGAGACCAAGGAGGGAGGGGTGGGAGAGAGAAGGCTAGGGGGAGACCAAGGAGGGAGGGGCGGGAGAGAGAAGGCTAGGGGGAGACCAAGGAGGGAGGGGCGGGAGAGAGAAGGGGAGTACTCCAGGGAAAAACAGAAGAGAGAGGGGAGACAATAAGGGAGGAGGTGTGTGTGTGTAGGGGGGTATTTATTTCGGGGGCAGAGCAGGGGAATGAGAGGTGTGGTCTCCGGCCTCTGCGGCGGTGGCAGGCACTGCCTGGCTTGTCTGAGAACATCTGTCTTGAATCACAGTTCCTTCACTAGTGGAGCTAAGGTCCTGACCCCTCAGGCTGCTTCACAGACACACCACTTCATCTAATACACCCCCCCTCCTCCTCCCATTGCCGGCCCCTCAGCTCCCACCAGGCAGACAAGGTTAATCAATATAGTCTCCCTGGGTTCAAAGAGACCACTGACTGGCTGAGTAACAGAGAGACACACAGTCAGACGGACCCCCAGCCTTATCGCCTTCTCAGTACAGAGAAACACACCATTACTCTTATAGATCTGTGTCAGGCACATCTAAATCACAAGCAGCAGGTCGGGAGGTAAAACCTTAGAGCTTTTAGAGCTGTAAAAGTCTGTTATTTACATGAGGTTAGTCTACCCTTTGTTTGAGAGAGTTGTTTTGTTGAGACAAGTAATATCCTTTGAAAAGCTCCCTGTGTACATGCATATGCCTCTGTGTGTGTGTGTGTGTGTGTGTGTGTGTCTGTCTGTGTGAAAAGCGGAAGGGGGGGGGGGGTTGAGGAGGGAGTGATTATGCTGATTGCTGGCATGTGCTGGGTGGTTAGTGAACCTTCAGAGTGGTGCATTGTGGGAGAGCGGTTGGTGTTAGTTCCAGGTTAGTGAATAACATAATGATGGTATGTTTCCTGGTTGTACCCCTGTCCACACATACGTACAGCACGTATATGACGTTATGGTGTGCGTAGGGTGGCCTGAAAGGGAAGTAGGCTTGTAAGCAGATTGTGCTGTTTGGTCAGAGACGTCTGTGGATTAGTGCAAACGAGGCATATTTTCTTCTGTCCAACGTATAGAGTCACACGAGCAGTTAAAAACTCAAACACAGCCTACAGCTGACAGTCTAGACACATGCTTACGTACCAATGTAGAGACGTGCAAATTGCCAGAGGCATTACAACTGGGGATATGCAGAGGAATGGGCGTGGGAGTGAGGCGAGTGGGAGTGAGGCGAGTGGGAGTGCGGCGCGAGGGAGTGAGGCGCGCGGAAGTGCGGAGCGTGTAAGTGCAGCG
>NC_088418.1:49441404-49468904 GCF_034236695.1 Oncorhynchus nerka | reverse complement strand
GCATTACCACGCAGTGGTGTGTGTCTCGGGGGTAACAGGTAGGCAGTATAGGTAGACAGGAGAGTAATGTGTTGTGTGTGAGAGCGGTGTAACATCACACAGTCGATAAGGGAGCGCTATGGCTAGTCATTTATTAAAGGCCAACAGCTCTAGTCCTGCTTGGGCTCTCTCTGGCAGTGGCTCAGCCAGCTGGGCTGCTCAGTGCTCTCTCTCTCTCTCTCTCTCTCTCACACACACACACACACACACACACACACACACACACACACACACACACACACACACACACACACACACACACACACACACACACAAACACAGGGGAGATGAGGCAGTCTGTACTGACCCAGTATCTTACATACACACCAGCGTGTCTCTGCACCACGCCACATTTATCTAGCCACTAAGTAGAGCAGCACTGGTCACACTGATAAAAACTATGTCTTTGTAACTTCTGCCTCAACCATGGACCAGTGTGTGTGTGTGTGTGTGTGTGTGTGTCTCGAGACACTGGTTTTACATAAGGCGAGTGTCTAAGAGAACATGGCTAGTGTCTAGCTCAAGGCCTGGTTATATAAAACCAGGCTCTCTCCTCTTCTATTTTCTTTTCCCCTTTCTAGTCCTGTTTTTAGGGTGTTTATTGTTTTCTGACCCATTTCATTTCTTTAGTCCTTCTCTCACATGACTTTCTTCACAGCACATGTACCGGGGTGAGTGTGTGTGTGTGTGCTAACATGTGTTTGTTTGCAAGCCTGTGTGTATGTGTACGTGCGCCCGTGCGTATGTGTATGTGTGTGTGTGTGTGTGTGTGTGTGTGTGTGTGTGCGCTCGCCCGCATCCCTGTGTGTGTGTGTGTGTGTGTGTGTGTGTGTGTGTGTGTGTGTGTGTGTGTGCTCGCCCGCGTCCCTGTGTGTGTGTGTGCCATTGATCCAGCTGGAGGCAGACAGTGTGTGAAAGGGGGAGTGCAGCAGTATTAATAAAGGCCTTTCATAATGATTAAAGCCTTCATTAATGTTTCATCCCAACCTGCCGTTTGCTGCTAATGGGCTTTGTGGAGAACACAACAGAACAATGGGCAGCCAGGAGAGAGAGCGAAAGAAAGAAAGAGAGAGAGAGAGAGAGAGAGAGAGAGAGAGAGAGAGAGAGAGAGAGAGAGAGAGAGAGAGAGAGAGAGGGCGGAGAAGGATGGAATGGATTTTTATATAGTAGGGTCTCTCTCTCTCGCTCTTTCTGTCTTCACTCTCGCTCTTCATCTCCCCCTTTTCTTTCCTCCACTCTTTCTCCCTTTCTGTTCTGGCTGTTTTGTGTGTGTGTGTGTGTCCTCTCGAGGCACTGAGGCCTTTTGTTAGCATGTTTCATTTCAACGGCAACGGTCGGGAGATAATGGCACCACCCATTCTGATGTGGCACTGTAGCTCTGCTAAGGGAGTGTGTGAAGCTACCGCTACTGCTTTCAAACTGTGTGTGTGTGTGTGTCTTGGTTTGTATCTGTACCGCCTGACTCACAGACACACTTCTCAGAATCTCTCCAAAAAACCCTAACCCTTTTCCACCCAACTCAAAACAACCATGTCTGTATCGCGTGGATCTACTTTCCACCCAACTCAAAACAACCATGTCTGTATCGCGTGGATCTACTTTCCACCCAACTCAAAACAACCATGTCTGTATCGCGTGGATCTACTTTCCACCCAACTCAAAACAACCATGTCTGTATCGCGTGGATCTACTTTCCACCCAACTCAAAACAACCATGTCTGTATCGCGTCGATCTACTTTCCACCCAACTCAAAACAACTATGTCTGTATCGCGTGGATCTACTTTCCACCCAACTCAAAACAACCATGTCTGTATCGCGTGGATCTACTTTCCACCTTTTTGACATGAACTACTAGCTTGAACAACTCCACATATCAACCGGAACAACCACACCTGAGTATAACTGGCAACACCATTCGTCTCTGGGACTCACACAAGCGCGAAAACACACATGCCCCATTTCTGTTTTCTCACTTGTCGGGCCCTCTGTGAAGTGGAACTGGACTGTGGGGCTCAGTGCAGAGCCAAAACAGCCACAGGTAGAATGATGCATTATTTCAACAGCAGAAGAAAATAGAAGCAGAAGTTGGAAAATAAACATTAGTCCTAATAATGACCCACGGCCACAATTTGAAGAAATGCTTGGAGCAAATGACTTTGTACAGGGCCTGGTGCACTGACTGGTCTACACACACCTCCATGCAGTGTGGCGGTCTGTTATATGTACTATAAATAACTTGTACTGTACACACACACACACACACACACACACACACATGCAAGCATGCACACACTGCTGGCTTTGTGTTCCTGGCCTAGGTCTGTTGGACTTAGGGATCCACAGTAAGACTGTTCTGTGTGGCTCAAGAGTCTGGGCAAAGTCAAGGTCAACCATTAGACCATTATACCAAAGTTCTCAATTGGTACAAAATATATAGAGTACTGCACACACTACAATTACTTAGGTTTAAAAATAAGCTCAACTGGACACCCTTAATGATGCAGTGAATGAACTGAGAGAGAAAGCACGCAGGGCATTCTACGCCATTAAAAAGCGAATTCAACTTGAAATACCTATTAAAATTTGGCTAAAACGAATTGAATGTGTCATTGAACCAATTGCAATTTATGGCAGCGAGGTGTGGGTTCCATTTGCAAAACAAGATTTCATCAAATGGGGCAAACACCCCATTGAAACCCTGCATGCAGAGTTCTGTAAGATTCTCCTACATGTCCAGAGGAAATCTACAAACAATGCATACAGGGCAGAATTAGGCCAATATCCACTAATAATAAAAACTCAAAAAAGAGCAATTAAGTTTTGGAAACATCTAAAATACAGTGACCCCCTCTCATATCATTACCAAGCCCTGCAATGCCAAGAGCTGAGCAAAGAAAAGAGTCCCCTCATCCAGCTGGTCCTGGGGCTGAGTTCACAAACCTGTTCAACTAACACACTGAAGCCTCAGGACTAAAACATCCAATCAATCAGAATAAACCAAATTACAACACAGTCCAAACAAAATGACATTGCTTATTGGGAAGCACAAGCACAAGCACAAAGCTAAATGCAGTGATATCTGGCCCTAAATGCAGTGCTATCTGGCCCAAAATGCAGTGCTATCTGGCCCAAAATGCAGTGCTATCTGGCCCTAAATGCAGTGCTATCTGGCCTTAAATGCAGTGATATCTGGCCCTAAATGCAGTGATATCTGGCCCTAAATGCAGTGCTATCTGGCCCTAAATGCAGTGCTATCTGGCCCTAAATGCAGTGCTATCTGGCCCTAAATGCAGTGCTATCTGGCCCAAAATGCAGTGCTATCTGGCCCAAAATGCAGTGCTATCTGGCCCAAAATGCAGTGCTATCTGGCCCTAAATCGACAGTACACCATGGCTACGTATTTGACCCTGATTACTGATCAAAACCTTAGAAAAATCTTGACAAAGTACAGGCTCAGTGAGCACAGTCTTGCCACCGAGAAGGGTAGACACAGGAAAACCTGGCTCCCTGTAGAGGAAAGGCTGTGCAACCACTGCACAACAGCAGAACCTGAGACGGAGCTGCATTTCCTGACAAAATGTAAAAAATATAGAACAATTAGAGAGTGTCATTTTCCCAAATTTGAAACCCTTCTTCAAAGTTTCAAAGACCTCTCTGATGAGAGTAGGCTACCCGTCCTGTTGGGGGAGGATGCAGAGAGCTGTGGGTTGGCAGCGCACCACATTGCTGCCTGCCATAAGATGAGGGACAGTGTTTGACAGACCAATCAACCTGCACATGTCCTCTACTGTATGCTTATTGTTATATGTCCATGTATGGTTATTTTGACCCTTGGTTATTGTTGTTACTGTTGACCCGTTGACAATTTTTATTCTAATTATTTTCATATTGTATATATCCAAAGTAAGCTTTGGCAATATGTACATTGTTACTTCATGTCAATAAAGCAAATTGAATTGAATTGATAAAGATGGATAGAGAGAGAGAGACAGATAGAGCAGTAAATATACATAATATTTGTAATGTCTTTATTCCTTTGGAATATTATATATATATATTTGTATATTATCTTCCTCACTTGCTTTGGCAATGTTAATATATGTTTCCCATGCCAATAAAGACCCTTGAATTGAATGGAATTGAACTGATAGAGATATAGAGATATGGAGAGATCGATAGAGATAGATAGAGATAGAGAGATAGGCAGGGATAGAGAAAGAGATAGATAGATAGATAGATAGATAGATAGATAGATAGATAGATAGATAGATAGATAGATAGATAGATAGAGATAGAGAGATAGGCAGGGATAGATAGATAGATAGATAGATAGATAGATAGATAGATAGATAGATAGATAGATAGATAGATAGATAGATAGAGATATAGCAAGAGATAGCGATAGAGAGAGAGATAGCTAGATATTAGAGGTCGACCGATTATGATTTTTCAACGCCAATATTATTCGGAGGACCAAAAAATCCAATATCGATTAATCGTCCGATTCATTTTTTAGATTTTTTAATGTATTTCTAATAATGACAATTACAACAATACTGAATTAACACTTATTTCAACTTAATATAATACATCAATAAAATCAATTTAGCCTCAAGTATATAATGAAACATGTTCAATTTGGTTTAAATAATGCAAAAACAAAGTGTTGGAGAAGAACGTAAGAGTGCAATATGTGCTATGTAAGAAAACTAACGTTTCAGTTCCTTGCTCAGAACATGAGAACATATGAAAACATGAGTCTTCAATATTCCCAGGTAGGAAGTTTTAGGTTGTAGTTATTATAGGACTATTTCCCGCTATACAATTTGTATTTCATTAACCTTTGACTATTGGATGTTCTTATAGGCATTTTAGTATTGCCAGTGTAACAGTATAGCTTCCATCCCTCTCCTCGCTCCTCCCTGGGCTCGAACCAGCAACACAATGCAACAGCCACCACATCCAAGCGTTACCCATGCAGAGCAAGGGAAACAACCACACCAAGGCTCAGAGCGAGTGAAGTTTGAAACGCTATAGGCGCGGGCTAACTAGCCTGCCATTTCACTTCGGTACACCAGCCTCATCTCGGGAGGTGATAGGTTTGAAGTCATAAACAGCGCAATGCTTGACGCACAACGAAGAGCTGCTGGCAAAACACACGAAAGTGCTGTTTGAATAAATGACTATGTGCATGCTTCTGCCTACCACCGCTCAGTCAGATACTTAGATACTTGTATGCTTGTATGCTCAGTCAGATTATATGCAACACAGGACACGCTAGATAATATCTAATAATATCATCAACCATGTGTAGTTAACTAGTGATTATGATTGATTGTTTTTTATAAGATAAGTTTAATGCTAGCTAGCAACTTACCTTGGCTTACTGCATTTGCGTAACAGGCAGTCTCCTTGTGGAGTGCAACAAGAGAGAGGAAGGTTGTTATTGCGTTGGACTAGTTAACTGTAAGGTTGCAAGATTGGATCCCCCGAGCTGACAATGTGAAAATCTGTCTTTCTGCCCCTGAACGAGGCAGTTAACCCACCGTTCCTAGGCCATCATTGAAAATAAGAATGTGTTCTTAACGGACTTGCCTAGTTAAATAAAGATTAAATAAAGGTGTATAAAAAATATATTTTTTAAACTCGGCAAATCGGCGCCCAAAAATACCGATTTCCGATTGTTATGAAAACTTGAAATCGGCCCTAATTAATCGGCCATTCCGATTAATCGGTCGACCTCTACTAGATATAGATATAGAGAGGTAGACAGAGAGATAGAGAGAGAGCCATGAGAAAAGGGCAACCAGTGAAGAACACACACCATTGTAAATACAACCCATATTTATGCTTATTTATTTTATCTTGTGTCCTTTACCATTTGTACATTGTTAAAACACTGTATATATATAATATGACATTTGTAATGTCTTTATTGTTTTGAAACTTCTGTATGTGTAATGTTTACTGTTAATTTTATTGTTTATTTCACTTTATATATTCACTTTATATATTATCTACCTCACTTGCTTTGGCAATGTTAACACATGTTTCCCATGCCAATAAAGCCCTTGAATTGAATTGAAATTGAATTGATATATATATAGAGAGAGATAGATAGAGAGAGATAGCGATAGAGAGAGAGATAGCGAGAGATAGTGATATATAGAGAGATAGAGAGATATAGAGAGCTAGAAAGATATAGAGAGATAGATAGATAGAGATATAGCAAGAGATAGCAATAGAGAGATAGCTAGATATAGATATAGAGAGATAGACAGATATATATATATATATATATATATATAGAGAGAGAGAGAGATAGATAGAGATAGCGAGATAGAGAGATAGACAGAGAGAGAGAGAGAGAGAGAGAGAGAGAGAGAGAGAGAGAGAGAGAGAGAGAGAGAGAGAGAGAGAGAGAGCAGTAAAAGCCTGATGGTTCAAGTACTATCAGCTTGTAATAAAAATGCAAAGTGGTTGATAAACAATGGCTCTGGACAGCTAATGCTGTCTGCTCTGAAACAAAGGGCTGACTCTCTCTGTCACACACACACACACACACACACACACACACACACACACACACACCCTGTCGCCAGGCTCCTTATAGAATGTGTTCGTTAGGATGGAGCAAGAGAGGGAGGGAGGGAGGCCTGGCACTATAACTTGCTACAAAAGGCTAAAGTGAGAGACAAAACGAAAGACAGAATATGAGAGAGAGAAACATAGAGAGAGTGTGAAAGATAGATAGCGAGAGATAGCGAGATATAGAGAATATAGGTGTGTGTGTGTGTGTGTGTGTGTGTGTGTGTGTGTGTGTGTGTGTGTGTGTGTGTGTGTGTGTGTGTGTGTTTGTACAGTACAGTACAGTACAGGCTATTTTAGTATTTTGGAAATTTTGTAAGTGTAATGTTTACTGTAAATTTTTTATTGTTTATTTCACTAAGTGTTTATTATCTATTTCACTTGCTTTGGCAATGCAAACATTTGTTTCCCATTCCAATAAAGCCCTTTAATTGAAATTGAGTGATAGAGAGAGAGAGAGAGCGAGAGAGAGATAGTGATTGATAGTGATAGAGAGTGATAGAGCGAGATAGCGATAGCGAGTGATAAGGAAAAAAGAGAAAGCGATACAGAACAGTACATATTTGTACATGGTTACTGACCTTCTGGTTCGTTTTTGATGAGCTCCTCCATCTTCCTCTGTTTCAGTGTGTCCACCACGTCAGCCAGGCTGCCCTTACGTCTCTCTGGGGTCCCCAGCACTGCGGCCCCTGAACCCCCCTCCTCCACCTGCTGCTTACTGCCTGGAGAGGTAGAGGAGTTGTTCTGGGGGTAGGGACTCAGAGACCAATGCTTACTGCCATCCTGGTCCTGCAGAGAGAGAGAGATAGGGGAGAGGAAGTATGAGTACTTGTATTAAAATATTAAAGGCCCAGTGCAGTCAAAAACATGCTTTTACTGTGTTTTATATACATTTCCACACTATGAGGTTGGAATAATACTGTGAAATTGTTAAAATTATGATAATACCCTTTTAGTGTAAGAGTTTTTTTTGAGGGATGTAGTTTTGGCCTGCCTGGAGATGTCACCAGTTAACAGTCCAATAAGAAATAGAGTTCCAAAACTCTCTGCCAAAACAGCTAGTAGGAAGAAAGGAGAAAGGAGGGACGAGAGTAGGAAGAAAGGAGGGACGAGAGTAGGAAGAAAGGAGAAAGGAGGGACGAGAGTAGGAAGAAAGGAGAAAGGAGGGACGAGAGTAGGAAGAAAGGAGAAAGGAGGGACGAGAGTAGGAAGAAAGGAGAAAGGAGGGAGGAGAGTAGGAATAAAGGAGAAAGGAGGGACGAGAGTAGGAAGAAAGGAGAAAGGAGGGACGAGAGTAGGAATAAAGGAGAAAGGAGGGACGAGAGTAGGAAGAAAGGAGAAAGGAGGGACGAGAGTAGGAAGAAAGGAGAAAGGAGGGACGAGAGTAGGAATAAAGGAGAAAGGAGGGACGAGAGTAGGAATAAAGGAGAAAGGAGGGACGAGAGTAGGAAGAAAGGAGAAAGGAGGGACGAGAGTAGGAAGAAAGGAGAAAGGAGGGACGAGAGTAGGAAGAAAGGAGAAAGGAGGGACGAAGGAGTAGGAAGAAAGGAGAAAGGAGAGTAGGAAGAAAGGAGAAAGGAGGGACGAGAGTAGGAAGAAAGGAGAAAGGAGGGACGAGAGTAGGAAGAAAGGAGAAAGGAGGGACGAGAGTAGGAAGAAAGGAGAAAGGAGGGACGAGAGTAGGAAGAAAGGAGAAAGGAGGGACGAGAGTAGGAAGAAAGGAGAAAGGAGGGAGAGTAGGAAGAAAGGAGAAAGGAGGGACGAGAGTAGGAAGAAAGGAGAAAGGAGGGACGAGAGTAGGAAGAAAGGAGAAAGGAGGGACGAGAGTAGGAAGAAAGGAGAAAGGAGGGACGAGAGAGAAGAAAGGAGAAAGGAAGAAAGGAGAAAGGAGGGACGAGAGTAGGAAGAAAGGAGAAAGGGGGACGAGAGTAGGAAGAAAGGAGAAATGGGGGACGAGAGAGTAGGAATAAAGGAGAAAGGGGGACGAGAGTAGGAATAAAGGAGAAAGGAGGGACGAGAGTAGGAAGAAAGGAGAAAGGAGGGACGAGAGTAGGAAGAAAGGAGAAAGGAGGGACGAGAGTAGGAAGAAAGGAGAAAGGAGGGACGAGAGTAGGAAGAAAGGAGAAAGGAGGGACGAGAGTAGGAAGAAAGGAGAAAGGAGGGACGAGAGTAGGAAGAAAGGAGAAAGGAGGGACGAGAGTAGGAAGAAAGGAGAAAGGAGGGACGAGAGTAGGAAGAAAGGAGAAAGGAGGGACGAGAGTAGGAATAAAGGAGAAAGGAGGGACGAGAGTAGGAATAAAGGAGAAAGGAGGGACGAGTGTAGGAAGAAAGGAGAAAGGAGGGACGAGAGTAGGAAGAAAGGAGAAAGGAGGGACGAGAGTAGGAAGAAAGGAGAAAGGAGGGACGAGAAGTAGGAAGAAAGGAGAAAGGAGGGACGAGAGTAGGAATAAAGGAGAAAGGAGGGACGAGAGTAGGAATAAAGGAGAAAGGAGGGACGAGAGTAGGAAGAGAAAAGGAGAAAGGAGGGAGAAAGGAGTAGGAAGAAAGGAGAAAGGAGGGACGAGAGTAGGAAGAAAGGAGAAAGGAGGGACGAGAGTAGGAAGAAAGGAGAAAGGAGGGACGAGAGTAGGAAGAAAGGAGAAAGGAGGAAGAAAGGAGAAAGGAGTAGGAAGAAAGGAGAAAGGAGGGACGAGAGTAGGAAGAAAGGAGAAAGGAGGGACAGAGTAGAAGAAAGGAGAAAGGGGGAGAGTAGGAAGAAAGGAGAAAGGAGGGACGAGAGTAGGAAGAAAGGAGAAAGGAGGGACGAGAGTAGGAAGAAAGGAGAAAGGGAATAAAGGAGAAAAGGAGGGACGAGAGTAGGAGGGAAGAAAGGAGAAAGGAGGGACGAGAGTAGGAAGAAAGGAGAAAGGAGGGACGAGAGTAGGAAGAAAGGAGGAGAAAGGAGGGAGAAAGAGTAGGAAGAAAGGAGAAAGGAGGGACGAGAGTAGGAAGAAAGGAGAAAGGAGGGACGAGAGTAGGAAGAAAGGAGAAAGGAGGGAGTAGGGAAGAAAGGAGTAGGAATAAAGGAGAAAGGAGGGACGAGAGTAGGAATAAAGGAGAAAGGAGGGACGAGAGTAGGAAGAAAGGAGAAAGGAGGGACGAGAGTAGGAAGAAAGGAGAAAGGAGGGACGAGAGTAGGAAGAAAGGAGAAAGGAGGGACGAGAGTAGGAAGAAAGGAGAAAGGAGGGACGAGAGTAGGAAGAAAGGAGAAAGGAGGGACGAGAGTAGGAAGAAAGGAGAAAGGAGGGACGAGAGTAGGAAGAAAGGAGAAAGGAGGGACGAGAGTAGGAAGAAAGGAGAAAGGAGGGACGAGAGTAGGAAGAAAGGAGAAAGGAGGGACGAGAGTAGGAAGAAAGGAGAAAGGAGGGAGTAGGAAGAGAGTAGGAAGAAAGGAGAAAGGAGGGACGAGAGTAGGAAGAAAGGAGAAAGGTGGGACAAGAGTAGGAAGAAAGGAGAAAGGAGGGACGAGAGTAGGAAGAAAGGAGAAAGGAGGGACGAGAGTAGGAAGAAAGGAAATCCAGACAAGATAGACGTGTAAACTCAGAGATCCGTATGGAGGAGAGGAAGACTACAGTAACTGGCATCCTCCCTCTCATTATCCCTCGTTCTCTCCTTCTTTTAGCTGGCTGTGCTACACTTTCATCGGTGGCCAGCCATCTTAAGTCAGGGCACTCACTCTCTGCTGGATCCTAAGGAATCTGCCACTGACTTGGAGGTGGTTAACAGAGGAAAGACATAAAACAGACAGGATTTCACTCAGGCTGTTGGGAGAGAGCTACTGTCATGTCTTTCAAAGCCCAAACCCTTTCACATTGATAGAGATCCAATAAGCGTTCCCTGCTAGTCCAAATGTCTCACTCGCAAGTTTTCTTTGTAAAAGAGCTTATTTGTGACAATAAACTTAAGTTGCATCGCCATCACAAAAATGTACAGCAAACTTACTCACAACAACCAGAAACTTAGAGCACTTTTTACGTCAAAGAACATTCTGGAATCATAACCTTTGATTTGACCAACTCCACTGTCCGTTTCAACGAGATTTCGCTGGGTCTCAGCTAAATGAACTGTGGTGACGACCTTGTCATGGTCAGCTTTGTGTCTGCACACACACTTCAGCTGCCAACTTTAACAAGCATACACACACTTACACTACATCACACTGCACGCACGGACACACACACACACACACAACACAACACAGTGAAACAGGTGGTATGAGATAATAGGAACAGATTAGTCAAAGATGAACCCTGATTTACAGATGGACTATTGACCTGAAAATACCTGACTTGTTTTGTAATTCAACTTTACAAAATATCTCCCTGCTCTGGTTTTCCCCAAAGAGAAGAGTTTAGGGTTTAGATGCTTAGAGCAGCAACACCCGCTGTATGTCTGTGTGTCTGTGTGTGTGTGAGTGCATGCGTGTGACAGGTGTGACAATAAACAATAGTTTATCCCAAGGAGAAGACAGAGGACTGGGAGAGCTCTGCCTAACTCACACCATCAGGAGGTATGCCAGTGTTTTACACACACACACACACACACACACACACACACACACACACACACACACACACACACACACACACACACACTGCTATCGATATCACTCCGTAAATGATTTCTCTACACGCCTGTTGATCATGCGGTGAGCAGATGAGGTACTAGTATTGAACTCGTTTCCTGTTGGAGGTACAGTAGTTTCCTGATGAATATCTGCCACATACTGTAACTGCCTACTATGAACTGCACCATCCACAGCAGATCATTCAGCAGGTCTGAAGTCAGTTGGTTTCACCTTGTACTATTAACACGGCTTTCATTGTCAACAAACCGGCACGTTATAGCAGAGAGAAGGGCAAAGTCCAGAAGGGGACAGATTCTCACCTTCCCGACTCCTCCTAGGGACTGTATACACATACACTCACTCACACCACTCCCAGAGAGGAAGGAATAGGTGAGACATGTCACCAGGTTCCTGGGTAACGGTCAAGTATAGGCATGGTAGACATATGTTTACATTGCCAAAGCAAGTGAAATAGCTAATAAACAAAAGTGAAATAAACATTAAAATAATGAACAGTAAAGGACTAGAGACGTTTCAAATGTCATATTATGGTTGCAGTATATATAGTGTTGTAACGATGTGTAAACAGTTGAAGTACAGAAAGGAAAATAAATAAACATAAATATGGGTTGGGTTACATACAGTATGTATGGGTTACAATGGTGCTTGTTCTCACTTTCTCTCTCTCTCTCTCTCGCTCTCTTTCTCTTTCTCTCTCGGCTGACACTGGAGCATGCTTACTGTGTGCTAGTAAACCGTCTGAGGAGTTCTGTGTGCAGGGGGCCTTGGTTTGAACTTTGTTGTACTGTTACAACGATGTGATAACACTGCCTCTCCATCCTTCTCTCCCAGGATAAGGGAAGCCACATGAGAACATTTTTGATGAAAACAGACACATCATCACTACAAAGAAATGTGACAGAGAGGACTAGGAGAGAGAGAGGAGAGAGAGAGAGAGAGAGAGAGAGAGAGAGAGAGAGAGAGAGAGAGAGAGGGCAAGAAAGAGAGAGAGAGAGAGAGAGAGAGAGAGAGAGAGAGAGAGAGAGAGGGCGAGAAAGAGAGAGAGAGAGAGAGAGAGAGAGAGAGAGAGAGAGAGAGGGCGAGAGAGAGAGAGAGAGAGAGAGAGAGAGAGAGAGAGAGAGAGAGGCGAGAAAGAGAGAGAAGAGAGAGAGAGAGAGAGAGAGAGAGAGAGAGAGAATGGCAGTGGTTTTCCATCGGTTGTGACTGGATCTGCACACATTAGTGAAGCATGGCATCTCCACCAGCCCAGTCACACCTGTCACATCCCATTAATTTAATCCACCGCATACTTAGCGAAGCAGCACTCTATATTTTAGAAAAGATGTCTTGAAAACAAAACAAACAGAAAAGAGAGCGAGATGGAGGGGAGGAGAACGCTCGGATCTCTTTTCCTCCCCTTCTTCAAATCTGCACAGATGTCATGTTGAGACGGCCACAATGAGGGTCATTTCTTAATCAAAGAGAACTAACACACGATTGCTCTTCAAAGTCGGCTACACTTTGACATTATTTCTGTGCGAAGCAGAGAGCAGATACTGTCATCCACATATCAGCAACTTAAATGGCTTATACTCTCCCTCTATACTATAATCCACCCGCCATACACTGAGAACATATTTACTCACGCTATTCAAGTAGCCTGCAGAAGATTACAACAAACAGCAAGTCCAACTCAGGAATCAGCCTGACAACCTATCTTACAAGACACCTGATTGTATTTGTGTGTGTGTGTGTGTGTGTGTGTGTGTGTGTGTGTGTGTGTGTGTGTGTGTGTGTGTGTGTGTGCATGCTAGAGAGAGCATGTTTTAATAATATAGATGTATTTATAAATACTGTAAATGTTAGTCTCTGCCTTTAAAGAAGAGTGTGTGTATGCATATTTGTCTGTGTCTGTGTGCATGTCTGTGTATGCTTGGGTGGTGTTTAAGTATGTGTGTGTGAGTGCCAGTATGTTTGTAGCATGCGCCAGTGAGTGTGAGTCTATGTATTTGATGTGGCAGGCTGACAGTGTGGGTGGTTCTGCTGCCTTTAGTTTGCAGATGTCAATTCTCTTCCGAACGGCTGTAACAAAGTGAAACTGCGCCTCTCTCCTTCTCTCCCTCTCCTCCTCGCTCTCCTTCTCTCTCTCCGTTCTTTATCCCTTTAGTGCCTCTGCATGGGAACAGAATTAAACAACTGTTGTTTTCTTAAGCTCATCTGTGAGGAGAGGCAGATTTAAACACACTTAACTCTCGCCAAAAAAATGCAAAATGCTATTTTTTCCTTCCGCCAGCACAGCTGCTGTTCCCTCTCTCTTTTTATTCCCCCATCTTCCTCTTCCCTCCTTTATTCTCTCCATTGCCCTCCAGGAGAAACCTACCCATTTACCTTAGAGGGTCTCTGTTTCTTTCTTTTTATTTCTCTGTTTCCGTCCACCCCTCTCAGCTCTCTCTCTCTCTCTCTCTCTCTCTCTCTCTCTCTTTCTCTCTCTCTTTCTCTCTCTCTCTCTCTCTGGGTACATTTTTCTCTCTCTGGGTACATCAGAGCACACACACCCCTCCACCCTGTGTGGGTTTGAAGCATAACAGAGCAACACTAACAGTAGCAATCGAGGGGGTGCAATTCCCTGCCATGTCTCCAAGTTGGGAAGGTGTATGTGTTTAATGTGTGGTGCCGTGGTGTCGACAATTAAGGCATGGCCAATCTGCCAATCTGGCAGTGGGAGTCACAGGAGGCACCTGAAGCACACACACGCACACACACACACACACACACACACAGGCTACGGGATGTAAGTGCTCACTCCTGGAGGTGACGCTGACACCTAGTCGCTGGTCTTAAGCCAGCGCTGCTACACACACCAACACACACAAACACTGCTCAAACAATTCCAATCCCTTTAGCGCTGGGCTAAACACACACCTTGTCTGCTCTGACTCTGAGCCTGCTGTGGCATCCCCACACACCGGTTGGCCTACTCACAGCCTAACCCTACCCCCCACTCCTTACCCCACCTCCCATTTGATCTCAGCTTGGAGGACAAATACTCACCTCACATACCTCACCTACTCCATCCCCCATCCCATCCACACACTGCAGTTACAAACTTGTTCTTATTTCATCTAATATTGCATATTTTACAATTTCACAATAATAATCACAATTTAAAAAATATATATATATTAAAATGCAATAATAATAATAATACTTATATGATCAATTTTGTTTTTATATCATTGCACAAAATGGTTGAGATATTCCAGTTAAATTTACCTAAACAGAAATGTGCAGCTTTATTTTGTATATTTTAAATAACAGTTTATTAAATCAATGCATGCCAATATTTTAAAGAGGCCCTTAATTGTCTACAAGCAAGCATGTGTTAATTCATTATGACAGCACTGGCAGGGGAAACTAAGTGTGACCACTGCGTTTGGTTTAAGACTGCTTGGTGTGCTGCTTCAAATCTGTCACAATCCATACGAAAAAAATCGAATCGAAGGCAGGCGGCGCCTGGATAATTTGGACCTGAACTAAGCAGATGAATATTGTTGTTGCTGTTTTTGTCTTTCATGAGCGCGCGGCAGGACCTCATTAAACGGACAAAAGGTACAGTAATTAACACCTATCCATTACCACCTGTCTGTGAAACCCTTCCCCCACGAACACAATTCAGCTGTTTGATTAGGCTCCTAACCGTAAAACTCAGGGGAAGAAGTGGAGAAAGAAAGAAAAAAAGGCCCTTCATTTACTGCTACAAACACACACGAGGAAAAAAAAAACGCCTTTTTAACTGCACCTCCTCTCCTCTCAACTCGCAGTAGCAGTTTGGAGAGATGAAGAGGTCAGTTTGTTGGGGAGCGCGCCTCGCTGCCGTGATAATTTACCATGACAAGATAAAGCGCGGTAATCTCCTGGTGGATGCTGCCTCTACAGCCGCCACTACCCGGGGACGAGCGCGGTCCATTTCCTCTCCCATATCACTTTATACAATTGCCGTGACAAAGCCCCTCCGAGGCGCGCCGTGTAAAGCTCTCTCTCACTCAACTCTTCTGCCAGTCAGCGCAGAGCGGATTGAGAGGGCAAAACCGTAGCAAAATTGTACATTTTACACATGCCAAGCCTTGCTGCTTGCGCTAAATCCACCCTGTCCAGGAGACGGCTCGGTCGCGCTTTAATAATCCACATCAAATATGATGCGGGCGCACCACTTCACGGTCTCCTTTTTACTGTTTCTGCTGTCAGTCAACCAACTGGCTCAAGTCGCATCTCATGTATAGGGACATTTATAGTGTTGTAAAACGTACGGATGTTGGAGATGATATTTGTAGCATAGGCCTAAATAATAAAATAAAATAAAAAAATTAAATGAATTATAATTAATACTTAAATTATTAATTAATACGTGATTCATCACACTTAAAACAATAATCATGACTAAACGTTTTCAAATTTCAAACCAATACCTGTTCCAGCAAATCAGTTAAAAAATACCTCCCACTATTAGCTTAACATTACCAAGGTAATTACATATAGTCTCCCAAACATCAGGTCCAATACCTACAGTCAACAGCATGCTGTGATCAAGTCTCCCAAACATCAGGTCCAATACCTACTGTCAACAGCATGCCACGATAAAGTCTTCCAAACATCAGGTCCAATACCTACTGTCAACAGCATGCCATGACAAAGTCTCCCAAACATCAGGTCCAGTACCTACAGTCAACAGCATGCTGTGATAAAGTCTCCCAAACATCAGGTCCAATACCTACTGTCAACAGCATGCCATGATAAAGTCTCCCAAACATCAGGTCCAATACCTACAGTCAACAGCATGCCATGATCAAGTCTCCCAAACATCAGGTCCAATACCTACTGTCAACAGCATGCCATGATCAAGTCCCCAAACATCAGGTCCAATACCTACTGCCAACAGCATGCCATGATCAAGTCTCCCAAACATCAGGTCCAATACCTACTGTCAACAGCATGCCATGACAAAGTCTCCCAAACATCAGGTCCAATACCTACTGTCAACAGCATGCCATGATAAAGTCTCCCAAACATCAGGTCCAATACCTACTGCCAACAGCATGCCATGATAAAGTCTCCCAAACATCAGGACCAATACCTACTGCCAACAGCATGCAATGATAAAGTCTCCCAAACATCAGGACCAATACCTACTGTCAACAGCATGCCATGATCAAGTCTCCCAAACATCAGGACCAATACCTACTGCCAACAGCATGCAATGATAAAGTATATCTTCCTGGTGAGAGAGAAAGAAAAAAGACAGCATGCCATGATCAAGTCTCCCAAACATCAGGTCCAATACCTACTGTCAACAGCATGCCATGATAAAGTCTCCCAAACATCAGGACCAATACCTACTGTCAACAGCATGCCATGATAAAGTCTCCCAAACATCAGGACCAATACCTACTGTCAACAGCATGCCATGATCAAGTCTCCCAAACATCAGGTCCAATACCTACTGTCAACAGCATGCCATGATAAAGTCTCCCAAACATCAGGTCCAATACCTACTGTCAACAGCATGCCATGATAAAGTCTCCCAAACATCAGGTCCAGTACCTACAGTCAACAGCATGCCATGATAAAGTCTCCCAAACATCAGGTCCAGTACCTACAGTCAACAGCATGCCATGATAAAGTCTCCCAAACATCAGGTCCAATACCTACTGTCAACAGCATGCCATGATAAAGTCTCCCAAACATCAGGTCCAATACCTACTGTCAACAGCATGCCATGATCAAGTCTCCCAAACATCAGGACCAATACCTACTGCCAACAGCATGCCATGATAAAGTCTCCCAAACATCAGGTCCAATACCTACTGCCAACAGCATGCCATGATAAAGTCTCCCAAACATCAGGACCAATACCTACTGCCAACAGCATGCCATGATAAAGTCTCCCAAACATCAGGACCAATACCTACTGCCAACAGCATGCAATGATAAAGTATATCTTCCTGGTGAGAGAGAAAGAAAAAGAGAGGACTTTGGTTTACAGTCAGTAAACTGACTGTCGTCTGACAGGCAGCAGAGTCCAGTCTGATGTGCAATTAGCAGGTTAATTCCAGAATTAGCTTACCATTATTGTCCTTAATCACCCTTACATTGTTTTACAGCCAGAGTCATCTCACAATATTTACTGTGTGGTGGTTTATCAGCAGGGGAAGAGTCTGTAGACCATGTGCTGCTGCTAGCTAGCTGCTCTTCAGGTGTGCTTCGACGTGAGGCTAACGTGAGGGAAACTATGAGGGTTACTGAGGCTACACACACAAAACACACACACACACACACACACACACACACACACACACACACACACACACAGTATACATAAAACACACATCACACACACCAAACTATACATCGAAATGATGATATGCATTTACTGTCACCACACACAGTCACCCTTTTCACAGCAGAGCATGACTCACTGACATGGCTCACATTGACAGTCACACATGTCCCACGTCTCCATGCCTCGTTACAGCACAGACACGGGTTTTCACACTAAAAGAAAAAGGAAACGCGGTTCACACCATAAGAGCACTCTGGAGCATCTTGTGTGTCCAGTTTCCCCCCAGTATTATTTCCTCTGTAAGGAAGTATGTGTTACTTCAAAACCGGACGCAATAACTACAACTCTCTGTAATTACAGTTTAATAAACAGTCATTTAACACAATGCTAAATGACTCTGTCTCAGTCGATGATAGCTGGGGACTGTCACTTCCTGTCAACGGCTATGTTCCGTTTAGCCCCCTTATGGTCGAGATCAGGACAAACGGATCCGAAGATCTGTCCTTAAGTGCTAACTTCCACCTCAACAGCGTGGCAGGATTTAAAATCCAGACGACCAATAAGAAGCGTCGAAACAAAGCCAAGTAGCCAATAAGAGCAGTTAATAAATGATATGAAGACAACGAGGGGCTGTTTTACCATGGCACTGTGCAGGGTAGGGGGGCTGTCCAGGGGGCGGGGAGAGAGGGGGGACACCTTGCTGCAGTAGTGAGTCAGGGGGAGGTGCATGACAGCCTGTCCATCATCTCTCTCTTCCTCTTCCAGTCTCTGTCTGCTGGTTGCCATGACTACTTCTCCATCTGTCCCCCCATATGGAGAGATTGGTCGCTTGGAAGACATCCTGGAAAAAAACAGAGAGAGAGAAAGAAGAGAGAGAGAGAGAGCGGGAGAGTGAGTATGAAACATTCAGGGATGTAATATGAGCTGTGGGTGACAGTGGGAGAAACACTAGTCTTTGATCCATTTCAATAGTTATATTTATAGAAATAGTTAATCATGATTAATTTCCTATTATTCATTGGTCCCCAATGGCCCGCTCTCTGTGTCTCTAAATCCCTAGTCTCTGTGTCTCTGAATCCCTCTCTCTCTCTCTCAGCAGACAATACACACTATAATACTATAGAGTCAATAATCTACATCCGCTAGCCAGAGGAAAAGCACAATCACATCCATGTTTACCATCAGGTCCTTTCAACGTTCACACACACACACACACACACACACACACACACACACACACACACACACACACACACACACACACACACACACACACGGTACGCAATAACCCATTACTGCAAATGGAGCCGGGTTGGGGTGACATTTTATGACAAATGGCCGAGGCCCTTTCACTCCAGCAGCACGCTGACAGTGATGTGTTTGAAAACCTCTGCCCTGACGTTACCAGTGAAAATAACAAACATAGAGGCTGTGCATTTGTTACTTTGCCTTTGTTTCCCATTGAATGCAGAGGGAGGGGAAGAACAGTGGCATCTAGCAGATAAACTCTCCCCAACATAAATGTGCCCCCCGGTGAATAGGGACAAAATGAAAACGTTCCAATAATAGAGTTTAATGCGGCTGGCAGCGTCTCCCTAAGTGCTTTCAAAGGCTCTCGTTCAGCCTTGAAGTTACTGCTACGATGACACAGGGTGAGAGGAGGGAGGGAGAGAGAGAAGGAGAGAGAAGGAGAGAGAAGGAGAGGGAGGGAGGAGACACTAATGTATACGCTGAAAGTCAGACATGCGAGGAGCAACAGGCTAGGAGCCCAAGATTCTAAACTGCATTTCCTGCACCGCCACCGACAACCATTCCGTTTGAGAAAGAAGGAGGAGACAAACAGGAGAATACGTAAACCTTCTGAGCAGGACCGCTGTCCCTAGAGGTCCAAACAGATGTCAAATGTATTGAGTGTTTCTTCAAGGAAGTGAGTGGCAGCTGCCAGTATTCCGTGAGTTCTCTGTTTCGATTCGACACTGTATTAATTAATAGTCCAGTAATCCAGTCACCTCTGTCTCGTCTGGGGCTGTGTCTGAAATCTGTCTTGCCTACTACGGACTAAAAAAGGCATACCGTGTACTAATCGTACTACATACTATTTACAACGTACTGTTTAGGAACATCGAATGTAATAAGCAACATAAACATACTGGGCTCATCCAGACTGAGAATGCTTCATCCAATGAAATTGCATGTATTCCCGCCATTCGTGTGTTTTGTGACAGGGTGTCACCATATCTGATTATCAGCTATTCTCGTTCCTCAGTAGCGTGCAGCGAAATCTACTAGATGAAAAGCCGAAATGAGTGTGACCTCCTGGCGTTTAAAGCATACAAAATGTCAGAGATTTCACATACTATAAAACCTATTTTCGCGTACCCAAAACGCCTACTATTTAGAACATAATTATGGGTATTGGGACACAACCTGTGTGTCTGTTTCAGACTCAGGCCTCCCCAACAGTACCACTGTGGTCTAGAACTACAACACTCCAGGACCATAACACTGACCTGGAGGAGGGGGGGGGTATATGGTTATGTCAATAGTACACATGTATAGCCGTAAATTGCTACATTGCACTTACATGTATAGTCTTCTATCTATATCAATATGCCTATATGCTGCCTTGTATATTCTACTATCTGCACATGACTATTCCAGAATTCCCTTATCTATCTGCACATGACTATTCCAGAATTCCCTTATCTATCTACACATGACTATTCCAGAATTCCCTTATCTATCTGCACATGACTATTCCAGAATTCCCTTATCTATCTACACATGCCTATTCCAGAATTCCCTTATCTATCTACACATGCCTATTCCAGAATTCCCTTATCTATCTGCACATGCCTATTCCAGAATTCCCTTATCTATCTACACATGCCTATTCCAGAATTCCCTTATCTATCTGCACATGCCTATTCCAGAATTCCCTTATCTATCTACACATGCCTATTCCAGAATTCCCTTATCTATCTGCACATGCCTATTCCAGAATTCCCTTATCTATCTGCACATGCCTATTCCATAATTCCCTTATCTATCTGCACATGCCTATTCCAGAATTCCCTTATCTATCTGCACATGCCTATTCCAGAATTCCCTTATCTATCTGCACATGCCTATTCCATAATTCCCTTATCTATCTGCACATGCCTATTCCAGAATTCCCTTATCTATCTACACATGCCTATTCCAGAATTCCCTTATCTATCTGCACATGCCTATTCCAGAATTCCCTTATCTATCTGCACATGCCTATTCCAGAATTCCCTTATCTATCTGCACATGCCTATTCCATAATTCCCTTATCTATCTGCACATGCCTATTCCAGAATTCCCTTATCTATCTGCACATGCCTATTCCAGAATTCCCTTATCTATCTGCACATGCCTATTCCAGAATTCCCTTATCTATCTGCACATGCTTTGAACACAGCAGCAGCAGTGATGCTGACAAATGATCAAATGAAAGGAGAAGGTAAGACAAGTTTTTCCAAAACCACGAGAAAGTGTAGAAATGAAAACAATTGTGAAATTTCTAAATATATATCTTTATCATCTGTGAAACGTTAGAAAGTGTGTGTTGAGTTCCCCCAGTGTTTCACACTCTGGGCAGAGAGAGAGGAAGGCCCAGCTGTATCAACTATAGGCCACGCGACGCGCACACACACACACACACACACACACACACACACACACACACACACACACACACACACACACACACACACACACACACACACACACACACACACACACACACACACACACACACAGCAGGTCTGTCCTCATCACAGGCTGTTTACTTTACCTCCTTTCACTCTCACACACTGGAGCCTTTTGTTTCTGCTACACACACACACACACACACACACACACACACACATACACATACATACCACCCTACACACACCACTCAGATAAACACAGCCCCTCCTCACACACACACAACCGCCCTCAGTCCACCCCACCTTAACCAGACCACCGCCCCTCCACCCATGTCCTGTCCACACCTCTCTTCCCAGCTGCACTCCTCCCACGTCCTCTAGACACCACACAGGACCGGAGTAGTAACCCTGGACACTGATCTAAGGTCAGTTTGGGGTTTTACCGCCGAATAGTTAAGGGTAGCAGCAGGGAGGGTACGCTGATCCTAGATCTGTGTACCTAAGAGCTACTTTTGGGCAGGTCACACACCTCCCAGGAGAACAAGAACCCAGTCTGTTAGATGCTGCGACTCCGGAATATTCCTGAGGTTAGACACAACACCCTCTCTCTCCTCCTCTCACCCCTCCACCCCCCTCTTTCCTCCCCTCTGCTGTGCACTCCTCTCCTCCCTCCATCTCCCTCTCACCCCTCCATCCTTCCTCCTTTCACAGCTCTCCTCTTGAGCAATAAAATGTATATTTCCCTTCAAGCCTTTGATGTCTAATCACTATAGAACTCAGCACACCGGGTGAGCAGGTTATAGCAGCTATTTCATTTCAAGTTGGCAGACCTGTCCTGCACAAGAGGCTGCTCCATGAAACATTGAACCCATGTACAGTAGTGGTGTTGGGATTAAAAAGAAGGGCTTTATTAAGTCGATACATTGGCAGCTAAGCCAGTCTCCAAGGTCATAATTAGCGACCATTAGCATAATTTCACTCCTTCCTTCTGTGGCGGAACACAGACAGACATGCCAGACACCTCCCCTCTCTCCACGGCAGCCGGGAAAATACAACCAGGCACATACAGACACACCGGGCCGTTACACACACACACACACACACACACACACACACACACACACACACACACACACACACACACACACACACCACTGGCACTCATGGCAAACTGAACATGCAGCGATGCTCGACGTGCCAACCATCCGACCAATACATGATGTAAAAACAATCTTTTTAAATCGACAGCACGGGAAGCACTGGAAAGAGAACTGGACATCTGATGTGTTCAGAGCTCACGACTCAGGTGTCCAGCTCTCTACCTTCCTCTCTCAACTGTGCACACACGCACGCACACACACACACACACACTGGCTGAGCGTTTGCGTTAGCTACTAAGCTTAGATTAAAGAACCACTTCCCCTGGACGACTTCATCTCTTTGATGATGACTGAGTGCTACTGTGTTAAGTCCCTCTCATATTACACATGTACATGTACTGTTAAGTCACTAATCGGCCAAATACAGTGTCCATTAACTACCCAAGTAGACTGATTGACTGTTAATCTCCGTCACAGACTGACTGCCCGGTGGTTAACTCACTTAACACCAGCCAGTCCAGCACAAATGACCCACTTCAACGACGACTCTGCACAGAGAGAGATAGAGAGAGGAACGAGCTGACATACACACATCTAGAGACACACATACACACTCACACACACACACACACACACACACACACACACACACACACACACACACACACACACACACACACTGAGCCCCGTGTCTCCACACATCCCAGTAGCGATGTGTTAAATGATTCATGTTAGAGGTGCTCCGACGGGGGTAAAGATTTGTTTCATGAAGACTGAGTGAGAAACAAAGCAGTCATTTCCTATATGCTAGATGATATTACACACACCTTCAGACTGCTCTCTTTCGCTCTCTCTGTCTCTCTGTCGCCCTCTCTGTCTCTCTCTCTCTGTCTCTCTCTCCCTGTCTCTGTCTCTCTCTCTATATCTCTCCCTGTCTCTGTCTCTCTCTCTCTCTCTCTCTGTCTCTCTCTCTGTCTCTGTCTCTCTCTCTGTCTCTCTCTCTGTCTCTCTCTCTCTCTGTGTCTCTCTCTCTGTCTCTCTCTCTGTCTCTCTCTCTGTCTCTCTCTCTCTCTCTCTCTGTCTCTCTCTCTCTGTCTCTCTGTCTCTCTCTCTGTCTCTCTCTCTGTCTCTGTCTCTGTCTCTCAATTCAATTCAATTAAATTCAATTCAAGGGCTTTATTGGCATGGGAAACATGTGTTAACATTGCCAAAGCAAGTGAGGTAGATAATATATAAAGTGAATATATAAAGTGAAATAAACAATAAAAATAAAAATTAACAGTAAACATTACACATACAGAAGTTTCAAAACAATAAAGACATTACAAATGTCATATTATATATATACAGTGTTTTAACAATGTACAAATGGTAAAGGACACAAGATAAAATAAATAAGCATAAATATGGGTTGTATTTACAATGGTGTGTGTTCTTCACTGGTTGCCCTTTTCTCTCTCTCTATCTGTCTCATTCTCTTTCTATCTCTCTGTCTCTCTCTCTGTTTCTCTGTCTCTCTGTCTCTCTGTATCTGTCTCATTCTCTTTCTATCTCTGTTCTTGGTCTGTCTCTTTCTCGCTTTCTTTCTCTAAATCTCTCTGTTCATCTATCTTTCCTTCTCTTAGTAATAATTCTTCCTCTTCTTCTGCAGAGATCAGAATGTTTTTCTAGAGAATACTACATTAAACTGTCTTATGTACACAATCATTATCCTCTATTTGAACTGTGATCCTGTACTTCAATTGCTGAATAAACATGCATATTAAACAGATACAAATCAATATTAGAAGTTCATATAGGTCCAGTTACCACTGCTTAAAATAATTACAACCTTACATCAAAATGGGGCTTTAAGTCCACATCCCCAAGAGGTCGTGACGTCATCTCTGTGCGACCCTTCCCCTACTACCTGTCAGTCAGGTGACAGTTAGCTGCGTGTGAATGCATGTGTGTGTGAGAGAGAACTTTACAGCTGTGTCTGAGGTAAGGGAACAGAACAGTGTATCAAACAGCAGTACAGAAAACCTCAGCATGTCCATAGGTACACTGTATAACACCTGAGGAATGACTGTAAACCAATGGTCCATCAGGTATTGAACTATGGTATCAACTCCCTCCCTCCCTCCCTCCCTCCCTCCCTCCCTCCCTCCCTCCCTCCCTCCCTGAGGTGAAGCACTGAGCTAGCTTGTAGTATTGTCTTACTGAGTGATCCTTCTTTACACAATCAGCTGTTTGTCCCCCCGCCTCCTCTCCTCCTCCTCCCCACCTCCTCCTCCTCCTCCTCCTCCTCTCCGTGTCTTGTCTGACTCTTAAGGATATTGCCTAATATCTATTAATAGGCTGTCCTTTCTGTCAGTGGGAACAGTGAGGCTGCAACAGGAGAAAGGGAACACATAAGCTAGTGGACTTAAGGACTCCACACTTCAATGGAGTCAGTGATATTCCCTGGTCATTGTAGTGGCTAGTAGTCATTTCAGCTAGTAGGCTACACACACACACCAACCACTCTCATTGACTTGACTGTCATTCTATCTATTCCGTTCCAGTTACATGTTCAATGTCATATGGGTGATGACAAGAGGAGAGTGTATAAAGGAATGAGAGAAACCTTGTAGCATTATTGCAGATGTACTGTATGCTAACATGACGCACCGACACAGACACACACTCACACACAAAGCGCCCTCTGTCTTTTTCTCTGAAATGGAGGCTGAGGGAGCGACCGCGTTTCCTGTCCAGATTAACCACAAAAGGCAATAAGACAGTGGCTAATGTCACTGTCATCAATGTCATCACACACACACACACACACTTGGGACTTTGAACATCGGCTGTGTGTGTGTGTGTGTGCTGTCAGGGAGGACAGAGGGCCAGCTCATGTAGTTTGTGGTCCCCAAAGTGCTTCAGTGCTTCCTTCACCACCACCTCCCTAGACTGCCTTACACACACACACACACACACACACACACACACACACACACACACACACACACACACACACACACACACACACACACACACACACACACACTCTCTCTCTCTCTCTCTCTCTCTCTCTCCTGTCCTGTCTGGGCTGTAGATAGTCATCACTGCTCATTGCAGCAGTCTGCATACTTCGTCATGTTGTTGTAATTGTTATTTCTTTCTTCAGACTGAGTCACTACGCTGTGATTTTCACTGGCATTTTACCTTGGAGAGCTTCCATATGAGGGTTAGCTGGGGAAAATAAAGCAAGTGAAATGGGACTGAAAAAGGCCGCCAGTCATTCACTCTGTCTCTCTTTCTCTCTCTCTTTCTGGGCTGGTTGAGCTGACAGTCGCGGGGCTCGGCCGTGAGAAAGCTTTGGAGAGGGAGAAAAACGACAACGTCGCCGTTGCTTTTCAGACCTATTCCCTGATGTTTATGAGGGAAGAAGTGGAGCCTTAATGTTTATTGACAGATGAACACAGATTTTCCATTGTGTGACGCTCACTGTTTAGACTCCAGTTGTTCAGCTCATCCATAAAAAGTCTTGTCCATTTGTCTCTGTCACTCTCTACGGCTCCCTGTAAAAAACACCAGACAGAGTCTCACTCAGCTCTCTGGAGTGGCCCACGGATAGAAGAGAAACAACAACAGACTGAACAGTCACTCTCTCTCTCTCTCTCTCTCTCTCTCTCTCTCTCTCTCACACACACACACACACACACACACACACACACACACACACACACACACACACACACACGCACACGCGTGCAAGGAAACAGGAACGCAGACAGGCGAAAGCACACACAAACACTCACATCCACATACCCACTTATTCACAGCTGGGCTCTCCCTTTTGCCCCGTCCTTTGAAACTCTCCCACCTCACCCAAATGGTCTCCTCCCTTCCCTTGACCCCCCTCCCTCTTCCCCTCCTCCCCTTTCCCCCGTCCCCCTCCCTACCTGCAGACACAGAGTTGCTATTGTACCACCCTGGGTAAGGCCAACGAGACTAACACTGTCTGTCATTGTGGGGCGTACAGGGATGGAAAGAGGGAGAGAGAGGGGGATGGAAGGCGGGATGGAGGGACAGAGGACACAGGAATGAGAGAATCCCAGGACAGGACTTCGCTTGGCTTCTTCCCCTCTCAGAATCAATAGCCTCTGACTTTTAATACTCCAACCGACCATGATGCAATAGTCTGCCTTAAACTTTGACCTCTATCCCCTGGCCATGTGACCCATCTCTCGTTAGCCCCCCCCCCACTGAACCCAGAAGACCCTCACCCAAACAGAGAAGACAGACACACAGACAGAGGGACACAAGAGGGGCGGCCAGAGAAAAGTCCTCTTTCGCCTCCAAACTACCGAAACTAATTTATCAGTCGCCGATTGGCTGTTAGAGAGGTCAGCTGACAGCACTGGGGAGGTCTGTGGCTTGAGAGTGGAGGGGAGAGAGAGGGAGAGAGAGGGAGAGCCTTTAGCATTCTGCTCTGCTATTCTTCTGTCTGTCTTTCTTTCTTTTTTCCAACATGGAGACACGGTTATCAAGCCACTCGGCGGACTTACAATATGGGCCAGACAATGGACCAGTCTGAGAGAAAGACCCAGAGACAGAGAGAGAGAGAGAGAGAGAGAGAGAGAGAGAGAGAGAAAGAGGCCCAGAGAGGCCATAGGGAGAGAGAGAGAGAGAGAAAGGGAGAGAGGGGACAAGGTCTGCATTAGTGTTCAGACCACGGACACACCACTCAATTACGCACACACACACACACACACACACACACACACACACACACACACACACACACACACTGTACCCCGCTTTCTCATAACAGTCCGTAACACGCCATCCTATCCCTTTAAAAACACTTAACCATTTTAATCCGCAATGCTTTTCTAGTTAATGCTACATAAATCCAATTTACTACAGGTCAACTTTAATTCACATTACACACTTTGATTCCCATAATTCCTGAATGAATTCCATTCAATGTAAAAGTTTCAAACAGTAACAAATTACACTACCACAAAAAAAAATCCACTGTCCTACTTTACAATAATATCCCACAATGTATTACAATGCAATACCAATGCAATGATTACACACTAAAATACACATTTATATCTATAATGTTAGCAGCAGAAATTGAAGTGTTCTTTTATAACCATTTATGCAGCTTTACTC
>NC_088418.1:49396404-49436404 GCF_034236695.1 Oncorhynchus nerka | reverse complement strand
CACAGACAGAGCCAATCAGCCATTGTTCTGGAGGAAAGGAAAACAAACCTGACAGCCTGAAACACAGCAGCCTGGAAAACTTTAAACACACCATCACTCCATCTGTACTCAACACACACACACACACACACACACACACACACACACACACACACACACACACACACACACACACACACACACACACACACACACACACACACACACACACACACACATCTGCTGGCGGAGACACACACACCGGCGGGCAAGCTCATGCACATACACTAGCACGCACACACACGCACGTGAACGTGTGATAAATGCCTGAATGCTTGCAGGCACACCCACACACACACACACACTAATGCACAACGTGACCAAAATCTGTCTACCCAAATATGTATGAATATTGTGTAACGGGGTTGTCTGTCTTGTTCGTCTGATTGTTCCTACTGACAAATAAGCAGAAAAGCTTTGCCAGATACACAAGCCCAAATTCACACACATACCTATCCCCTCTATTTGATATATAAAATATAGAGTTGTGGATATGGCAATATAAACAACAATGACTGTCATTGTGATTATATTTAGTATAATCTAATTCTTCGGCAAAATGAAGAAAAACATAACTGGAGTTTAGATGTAATCTCATTCAGGGAGTAAATTGGTCCTCAGGATTGGAGACGGTATCTCTCCTTGACCTCTGCTGCAAAACAGCTGCGAACCCAATGATAACGTTATTTGTACATTATACTCAACCTAACTGCTTTATTCTACAGACTAACTGTGGGCAGAATGAGAACCATAAAGACTCAGATGGACCTTAGCGAACTCTCAGTTCCTGGCGGGAATGTTTTCATGGCTTCATGGTTTATTATGATGATGAATCTGTGTGTGTATCTGTGTGTGTGTGTGTTTGTGTGTGGGTGGGTGAGTGTGTGTGTGCGTGTACCCATTGTCATACTTGAGTAAAAGTAACGATACCTTTAAATGACTCAAGTAAAAGTGAAAGTCACCCAGTAAAATACTACTTCTGTAAAAGTCTAAAAGTATTTGGTTTTAAATATAATTAAGTATCAAAAGTAAATGTAATTGCTAAAATATACTTACTTAATTAAAGGTGGCATTTTTTAAACTTACAGATCGCCAGGGGCACACTCCAACACTCAGACATCATTTACAAAAGAAGCATTTGTGTTCAGTGAGTCTGCTAGATAAGAGGCAGTAGGGATGAACAGCGATGTTCTCTTGAGTGTGTGAACTGGACCAATTCCCTGTCCTGCTAAGCATTCAAAATGTAGCAAGTCATTGTGGGTGTCAGGAAAATTTGATGGAGTCAAAGGTACATTATTTTCTTTAGGAATGTAGTGAAGTAAAAGTAAAAGTAGTCAAAAAACATACGCTGAACTAAAAGATAAACACAACGCGTAAAGTGTTGGTCTCATGAAATAAAAGATCCCAGAAATGTTCCATATGCACAAAAAGCTTGTTTTTCTAAAATGTTGCTCATTAATTAGTTTACATACAGGGATGTGAGCATTTCTCCTTTGCCAAGATAATTCATCCACCTGATAGATATGGCATAGCAAGAAGCTGATTAAACATCATGATCATTACACAGGTGCACCTTGTGCTGGGGACAATAAAAGGCCACTCTAAACTGTGGAGTTGTGTCACACAACACAATGCCACATATGTCTCAAGTTTTGAAGGAGCATGCAATTGGCATGCTGATTGCAGGAATGTCCATCAGAGCTGTTGCCATATGATTTAATGTTCATTTCTCTACCATTAGCCACCTCCAATGTTGTTTTAGAGAATTTGGCAGTACATCCAACCGGCCTGAACAGCAGACCACGTGTAACCACGCCAGCCCAGGACCTCCACATCCGGCTTCTTCACCTTCGGGATCGTCTGAGACCAGCCACCCGGACAGCTGATGAAGCTGTGGGTTTGCACCACAGAAGAATTTCTGTACAAACTGTCAGAAACCGTCTCAGGGAAGCTCACCTGCGTGCTTGTCGTCCTCACTAGGGTCTTGACCTGACTGCAGTTTGGGTTCTGACTGCAGTTTGGTGTCGTAACCGACTTCAGAGGGCAAATGCTCACCTCCGATGGCAACTGGCAGGCTGGAGATATGTGCTCTTCACGGATTAATCCTGATTTCAACTGTACCGGGCAGATGGCAGACAGTGTGTATGGCGTTGTGCAGTTTGCTGATGTCAACATTGTGTACAGAGAGCCCCATGGTGACGGTGGGGTATTAGTATGGGCAGATATAAACTACGGACAACGAACACAATTACATTTTATTGATGGCAATTTGCCATTCATCCGCTGCCATCACCTCATGTTTTAGCATGATAATGCACAGCCCCATGTCACAAGGATCTGTACACAATTTGTGGATACTGAAAATGCCCCAGTTCTTCCATGGCCTGCATACTCACCAGACATGTCAACCATTGAGCATGTTTGGGATGCTCTGGATCGACGTGTACGACAGTATGTGCTAGTTCCCATCAATATCCAGCAACTTCACACAGCCATTGAAGAGGAGTGAGACAACATTCCACAGGCCACAATCAACAGCCTGATCAACTCTATGTGAAGGAGATAATGTCACGCTGCATCAGGCAAATGGTGGTCACACCAAATACTGACTGGTTTTCTGATCCACGCCTTACCTTTTTTGAATGTATGTGTGACCATAGGTGCATATCTGTATTCCCAGTCAAGTGAAATCCATAGATTAGGGCCTAAGAAATGTATTTAAATGGACTGATTTCCTTATATGAACTGTAACTCAGTAAAATCTTTGAAATTGTTGCATGTTGCGTTTATATTGTTGTTCAGCGTAAATAGTCAAGTAGAGGACAGATACCTCAAAACACAACGTAAGTAGTACTTGAAAGTATTTTTACTTAAGTACTTTGCACCACTGCGTGTTTGTGAGTAAGTGAGCGTGTAAGTGTGTGGAATCGTCTTGAAAAGCGTTGTTGAATACGACTACAAGGATGTCATTTGACAATGAGAGAAGAAAGCAGAAACTCAGTAAATGTTTAACTAGCTACTCTTAGGTGCCATTGTTCCTCGTTAAACTATTTAGAGAACCTTCGTGTCAAGGCTGCAGTAGGGAACGAGACTGAGAGAGAAGGAGGAGGTATTGTTCTCTGAAAGGTAAAAAAGGGAAGTAAAAGATAACAACAGCAGCACGGGAGAGAATGGAGAAAAAGAAGAAGAGTGAATTCATCTGAGGTGAAACAAAAGGTGCTAGAAAAAAGGAGAAGTCTGCTTTTGATTATGTACAGCGCTAGGAAAATACAGTAACGTAAAATACAGTAAAGTAAAATACAGTACCGTAAAATACAGTAACGTAAAATACAGTAACGTAAAATACAGTAATGTAAAATACAGTAACGTAAAATACAGTAACGTAAAATACTGAAGTTGAGTCCTTAACCTTATTGAGGTATAGCCGTGACCTAAAGTTAATTATGTTTCCAGTGCGTAGACCAGGAGAGGTGAGGAGTTATATGTAACACACACACACACACACACACACACACACACACACACGGTCCATTACAATGAAGCCGTTCATCAGAGGCACGGTGTCGTCGACCCTCACAGCTGTAGTGCATTAGAGGCCCAGAGATCACAGGGTCTGCAGGAGACAGGCAGTAAACATTCCCCTTCCTCAATATTACACACACACACACACACACACACACACACACACACACACACACACACACACACAACAAAAAAATGCACACACAGGCATACACATCAGGGCCATTAGAACAAGCAGTCTGACCCTCCCCCTGCCCTCCATGTCCCTCTCTACTCAATCTGGGGAATAGAAGGAGAAATGAGGGAGGGAGACTAGGGTGGAGGTCATTGCACGGATGATGTTGCTCTGCTGTTGTTAAACAACATGTTTAACAAAACAGCACCAAAAGAGAAGTCTGCCCTATGTACACAGAGTCTAGATCTGACAAGCGAGGAATGGGATTTCCCAATTGTTTGGGGCATACAATATGGCTCAGTGTTTGAATGATTTGTTTTGTGCAGTCATTGTTCCTGATCCTTATTGAGGGTGTCAATAATGTTGGACCCCACTGTATATAGAGATATTAAACACTAGACCGTTTCGTTTATACTGTTTTTCACACTGTATTCATGTACTGTATTCTTTACATACATTACATGACCAAACAATGTGAACACCTGCTCTTCGAACTTCTCATTCCAAAATCATGGGCATTATTACAGAGTTGGTCCCTCCTTTGCTGCTATAACAGCCTCTCCACGCTTCTGGCGATTAGGCCTGGCTCGCAGTCAGCGTTACAATTAATCCCAAAGGTTTTTCGATGAGGTTGAGGTCAGGGCTTTGCACAGGCCAGTCAAATTCTGCCACACACATTTCTGCCACACACATTTCTGTATGGAACTCACTTTGTACACGGGGGAATTGTCATGCCGAAACAGGAAAGGGCCTTCCCCAAACTGTTGCCACAAAGTTGGAAGCACAGAATCGTCTAGAATGTCATTGTATGATGTAGCGTTACGATTTCAACTTCACTGGAACTAAGGGGCCTAGTCCGAACCATGAAAAACAGCCCCAGACAATTATTCCTCCTCCACCAAACTTTAGAGTTGGCACTATGCATTGTCCGTTGGACTGCCAGATGGTGAAGTGTGATTCATTACTCCAGAGAATGCATTTCCACTTTTCCAGAGTACACCACTCCAGCTGACCCTTGGCATTGTGCATGGTGATTTTAGGCTTGTGTGCGGCTGCTCGTCCATGGAAGCCCATTTTATGAAGGTCCCGACGAACAGTTCTTGTGCTGATGTTGCTTCCAGAGGAAGTTTGGAACTCGGTAGTGAATGTTGCAACCAAGGACCGACGATTTTTACAAGCTGCTCGCTAGAGCACTCAGCAGTCCCATTCTGTGAGCTTGTGTGGCCTACCACTTCGCGGCTGAGCCGTTGTTGCCCCTAGACGTATCCACTTCACAATAACATCACTTACAGTGGACCAGGGCAGATCTACCAGGGCAGAAATCTGACTAACTGACTTTTGGAAAGGTGGCATCCTATGACGGTGCCACGTTGAAAGTCACTGAGCTCTTCAGTATGGGCCATTCTACTGCCAATGTTTGTCTATGGAGATTGCATGGCGGTGTGCTCGATTTTATACAGCTGTCAGCAACGTGTGTGGCTGAAATAGCTGAATCAACTAATTTGAAGGGGTGTCCACATACTTTTGTATACATAGTGTAGCTCATTCTAATATACTGCACATGTAGCGGATATAAAACGGTTTCTCATGGTCACGTGATGAAGTAGCCCTGCCGAATTTCCTCTTGGTCTAATACGTTGGTTGTTCCCGTGACACCGTGGGAGACCCCGGTTAATATCCTGTGTGTTACACACACGTATATTGCTTTTGGATCACTGATAAAGTGTTATTTGTGTTTTTAAGTGGATTTGTCCTGTCACCCATGATTTCTTGCTTCTAGTTTTGATTATTGTTTTTGTACTATTATTTGATGATTATTTAGTTGGACATTTGTTTCCTGCGCTGTTCGGATCTAGTAACGCAGGCATTTCGCTGCACCTACTATAACATCTGCTCAACTATGCACATGACCAATAAATGTTGATTTGATGTGACCATGACAGAAAAACACCCTCGCTTCTTGCCGCCTCCCTCCCTCTCCCCTTGTCCCTGCGTCAGCTCTGGTGTCAATACCTGAGACCTCAGACATCTTTTCCTCCATCTCTCCCTCTCTCTCCTTCTTCTCCTCATCCTGTATAAGAACTCCGAGCAGACCCAGAGCTCAGGGCTGGGCAGTGAGGGACAGACAGTGACAGTCCTGTGATGTGGGTTTATCAGACACACAGGAGGATTGGAGGACGTGGCTCTCAGAAGGTTGAGTGGAAGTGGAGAGAAACCATTAAGAAGTCTGCTATCTCTCTCTGCCAGGAGAGCCCACAGTGGCTGTATGCACACACGTACTAACCAGACACAGGCCTGACAGACAGACAGACAGGCAGATGGACACACAGACAGCAGACACAACCCTCTGAAGTCAGTCATAACAGTAAGGATACTGATCTAATAGGATGTGGCCTATCCCTGCCCATACAGACACCTAGGCAACAGAGGAAGCCTGAATGTCAGTGGGGAAAGAGGAGGATGATGGGTGATAAGATCGCTCTCTCCTGCTCTCTCTCGCTCTCTCTCGGTCTCTCTTGCTCTCTCTCGCTCTCTCTCGCTCTCTCTCGGTCTCTCTTGCTCTCTCTCGCTCTCTCTCGGTCTCTCTTGCTCTCTCTCGCTCTCTCTCGGTCTCTCTTGCTCTCTCTCGCTCTCTCTCGGTCTCTCTTGCTCTCTCTTGCTCTCTCTTGCTCTCTCTCGCTCTCTCTCGCTCTCTCTTGCTCTCTCTTGCTCTCTCTCTGTCTCTCTTCCTCTCTCTTGCTCTCTCTTGCTCTCTCTCGGTCTCTCTTGCTCTCTCTCGGTCTCTCCCACCAATTCCTCTCTCTTTCTCCTTCCCCTCTCTCTTTCTCACCCCACTTTCTCTCTGCCTATCTTTCTCTCTCTCTGAGTCTCTCTTCCTCACTTTGTCTTTCTGTCCATTTGTCTGATAGTCCCTTTTGCAGCAACATGTCCATACATACCACTCTGCAGCTGAATAGTCCTCTCTATGTTACAATTGACTGGGCTATAAACAGTAGGCTAAACTAGGAGACAGTGTGTGTTCTCTCTATGACAATTCTATGCTCTCTGTCACTATTCTGATCAAGAATATCAGAACTTCCCAGACCAGCTTAACAGAAAACAGAAAACTGTCTGTAACCCAGGCCCAACAACACGTTGTACATCACTTTAAATGTTGAATAAAGTGTTTGTTTTTTTGATGACTCCCCAGTCTAGAAAATTAATTACCAAAACATACTATTGCGAGTGCCTTCCTAGCCTGTTACTAATTAGTTAGCTTTTATTTCACCTCAAATAGTTCATTATTGCAATAATAAATAGAGCTATTTTCCATATCTGTTAGTTATTGTTAAGCTTTAGCTACTGAAAAATAATGAATCTAGCTGTGTTTTGTGTCAGACACACGACAGAGGAATACAATACAGCCAGCGACTGAAAAGGACTCTCATGTCAACAAAGGGTTAATGAATGTTTCTAAAAGGGGATAAATAAAAGGTAAATGATTGACAAAGCATGTGTGTATGCACATAGACAGAGACCCACTCACACACACACACACACACACACACACACACACACACACACACACACACACACACACACACACACAGAACAAGCTCAACATCCGTCCTACCTACAGTTTACCCCCCCTCTTCACTTCTCACACAAAGACAGCACCAAACAACAGAGCTTCTCCGTCTTTCTCCTTATTAAAAACCTCTTCATTATGTACAGTGGCTTTTCACTACAGCCTTTAGAGGACACGCTGATTGGGGCTAGCTTCGGTGGAGGAGAGGAGAGAAGACATGAACAGGAGGAGGAGAAGAAGAGAAGGAGAAAAAGAGAGAGAAGAAGAGCCTTGAGGAAGAGAGGAGAGAGTGTAGAGCAGAGGAGGAGAGCCTTGAGAAGAGGACTACTTTCACAGTGCTGTTCCAAAGAGCTGCCCTGTTTCATGTGCATATAGAGCCACAAACCTCCCTGGTCTGAGAGGATTAGACTGAGTCAGAGTAGAGGAAGCTTTTACCTGGGACAAATTGGACTCGGACACAACTGATGTAACAGACTGAGAAAACGGTTGATAGAATAGCTCTTCACCGTCCAAACAAGTGTCAAAGAACAGCACACTTCATCTTGTGCAATACAAAAGCTGTTTAGCGGATGGAAAATGCTTTTGTACCGAGTGTGTGTGTGTGTGTGTGTGTGTGTGTGTGTGTGTGTGTGTGTGTGTGTGTGTGTGTGTGTGTGTGTGTGTGTGTGTGTGTGTGTGTGTGTGTGTGTGTGTATAGAGAGAGTGATGCGCTCAGAGGTGTGTGACGGGGAATAAATAGGGAAGAATACAGGAAAGGAGGGATGATGGAGGATAGAAGAATGAGTGTGGAGGCTTTAGATCTCTCTGCACCATTAGAGACGTGATGGAGCTCGGCAGGAGGTAATGACCCCCTTGTCTGTCCCTCCGCATCAAGAATAAAACACACACTCACCTCACTCAACCGCCAAAAGCATATTCACTGCACACACACACACTTCCCCGCACGCCCATTAGTAGTCATCTCAATGTATCTGTACATCTACAACACACACACATACACACACACACCGTGACTTTATTCAGCCAGCCAGTGGGATTTGGCATCTTCTCCTCAGGAAGACAACGTTGTTTCACAGCATCTTTAGAAAACCAAATCTGCTGTTGCACATCACACACAAACCCCTTCAAATTATGTGTTTCAGTTGAGCGGTCTGTGTGTGTCTGTGTGTGTGTGTGTGTGTGTGTGTGTGTGTGTGTGTGTGTGTGTGTGTGTGTGTGTGTGTGTGTGTGTGTGTGTGTGTGTGAGTGAGTGAGTGAGTGAGTGAGTGAGTGAGTGAGTGAGTGAGTGAGTGAGTGAGTGAGTGAGTGAGTGAGTGAGTGAGTGAGTGAGTGAGTGAGTGAGCAGTGTGTGTATTCAGTCAGTAGTATAGGAGGGAGAGGCTGCTCGCTGTAGTGAAGGGATTTTATACAGTATGCTTTGTGGTGGAGCGTTTTAAAAAGTCCATCTGGGGGAAACAACAGCACAGGGGACTGTAGTGTACCAAGCTCTACAGCTCCAGGCACTAGGAGACTAGATTCAAGATGCTACTGTCTCGCCAAACAATGACTCACTCACTGTTTTTCATTTAACCATATTCTTTAAGTAAAGAGATAATCTCATTTCGAAAAAAAACTCTATTTAAAACGGCAGCATGGGACGGGGAGTCTTCGAGATGGGGGTGTATTCATGTTTTTCTTTAGATCATGGCCATGTGTAGGACGGTACAATGATTCTGATGTTATAATATACTGTCTATAGGATCTGTGATAGTACAGGTAAGCTGTAGATGTGAGCCCCGTGGCAGCGTTGGTCTGTTGTGTCTCAGTGTGTGGGTGAGACACAATTGCATGGAGAGGGAGCTGAGCAGAGATGCCCTGAGACTAGGTCACATACTGAACAGATCTCCTCTTTTCTCTTCTCCTCTTCTCTACGACTGGGATCCCCCCTTTCTTTGTCTGCCCAGCCCTTCTGCCTCCCCCTCGAGGGCTGAGGTTGGCACTAGGGGGCTGAGGTTGGAGATTGGCATTAGGTTCCAGGCTGATTGGGTGTCCCTAGAGCTCATAGAAGCAGTACTGTGGAGCCACCAAGTCCCAGCAGTCCCACTGGGGGAGGGAGTCTGCCTTGGCAGAGGGGGGTCTGCGTACCATCAGAGTCATGGATTAGGATTGTAAGGGCATGGAGGTATGGTGGTATGGTGCTATGGAGGTATGGTGGTATGGAGGTATGGTGGTATGGAGGTATGGTGGTATGGAGGTATGGTGGTATGGTGGTATGGTGATATGGAGGTATGGTGGTATGGTGATATGGAGGTATGGTGGTGTGGAGGTATGGTGGTATCGAGGTATGGAGGTATGGAGGTATGGTGGTATGGAGGTATGGTGGTATGGAGGTATGGTGGCATGGTGGTATGGTGGTATGGTGATATGGTGGTATGGAGGTATGGTGGTATGGAGGTATGGTGGTATGGAGGTATGGAGATATGGAGGTATGGTGGTTATGCAGGTATGGGGGTATGTAGGTATGTAGCTATGGTGGTGTGGAGGTGTGGTGGTGTGGAGGTATGGAGGTATGGCGGTATGGTGGTATGGAGGTATGGCGGTATGGAGGTACGGAGGTATGGAGGTATGGAGGTACGGCGGTATGGAGGTACGGAGGTACGGTGGTATGGTGGTACGGAGGTATGGAGGTACGGCGGTACGGAGGTATGAAGGTATGGAGGTACGGAGGTATGGAGGTACGGCGGTATGGAGGTATGGAGGTATGGCGGTACGGAGGTATGGAGGTATGGTGGTATGGTGGTATGGAGGTATGGTGGTATGGAGGTATGGTGGTATGGTGGTATGGTGATATGGAGGTATGGTGGTGTGGAGGTATGGTGGTCTCGAGGTATGGAGGTATGGAGGTATGGTGGTATGGAGGTATGGTGGTATGGTGGTATGGTGATATGGTGGTATGGAGGTATGGTGGTATGGAGGTATGGTGGTATGGAGGTATGGTGGTATGGAGGTATGGTGGTATGGAGGTATGGAGATATGGAGGTATGGTGGTTATGCAGGTATGGGGGTATGTAGGTATGTAGCTATGGTGGTGTGGAGGTGTGGTGGTGTGGAGGTATGGAGGTATGGTGGTATGGAGGTATGGAGGTATGGTGGTTTGGAGGTATGGTGGTATGGTGGTGTGGAGGTATGGTGGTCTCGAGGTATGGAGGTATGGTGGTGTGGTGGTATGGTGGTGTGGAGGTATGGTGGTATGGAGTTATGGAGGTATGGTGGTATGGTGATATGGTGGTATGGAGGTATGGTGGTATGGAGGTATGGAGGTACGGAGGTATTGTGGTATGAATGTATGGAGGTATGGAGGTACGGCGGTATGGAGGTATGGAGGTATGGAGGTACGGCGGTATGGCGGTATGGAGGTATGGCGGTATGGAGGTACGGAGGTATGGTGGTATGGAGGTATGGAGGTATGGAGGTACGGCGGTATGGAGGTATGGAGGTACGGTGGTATGGTGGTACGGAGGTATGGAGGTACGGCGGTATGGAGGAATGGCGGTACGGAGGTACGGAGGTATGGAGGTACGGCGGTATGGAGGTATGGTGGTATGGAGGTATGGTGGTATGGAGGTATGGAGGTATGGAGGTACGGCGGTACGGCGGTATGGAGGTATGGAGGTACGGTGGTATGGTGGTATGGAGGTACGGAGGTATGGAGGTACGGCGGTATGGAGGTATGGAGGTATGGAGGTACGGAGGTACGGCGGTATGGAGGTATGGAGGTATGGAGGTACGGAGGTATGGAGGTACGGCGGTATGGAGGTATGTAGGTATGGAGGTATGGCGGTACGGAGGTATGGAGGTACGGCGGTATGGAGGAATGGCGGTACGGCGGTACGGAGGTATGGAGGTATGGAGGTATGGAGGTACGGCGGTATGGAGGTATGGTGGTATGGAGGTATGGAGGTATGGAGGTACGGCGGTATGGAGGTATGGAGGTATGGCGGTATGGAGGTATGGCGGTACGGAGGTATGGAGGTACGGCGGTATGGAGGAATGGCGGTACGGAGGTATGGAGGTACGGCGGTATGGAGGTATGGAGGTATGGCGGTACGGAGGAATGGCGGTATGGAGGTACGGAGGTATGGTGACAGGGTGGCGGGGATTCAGGGGTTCAGACAGAGCTTTGGAGCCCTGAGCAGAGAGAGGAGGACTGGAGGGACGCCAAGGGTTGAGGGGTAAGGTGGAGGGGTGGGGGGCGGGTGAGGGGACAGCAGGCTAGGAGATGTACCCTCAGATGTACAGGATTTGGAGAAGAGGGGATGCTAGCCAGTTGGCCTTGCGCCACACATTGAGCTATAGAGAAACATCTCTAAACCTTTTACAGTCTAACACCCACCATTTACTGCTGCCTGACTCCAGCGCTGGGATAATTACACCACAACCTGCACGTATTTACAGAACATATTTACATCAGATTTCAGTATTTGTTCAATGTGCTTAATGTTCGCTGAGGTAGTTCTATGTGCTTTCTGGGCAAAGCATAAAAGAAAACGAAACAAGACGGCATACACTGCTAGCTAGCTGTAAATTGATATTACCTTCAAATGTATATACAGTACTAGCTAGCTGTAAATTGATATTACCTTCAAATGTATATACAGTACTAGCTAGCTGTAAATTGATATAATAATGTATATACAGTACATTTGATTAAAATGTATAATCTGTTACACAGAGTATAATTTCTTTATGATTTGAGTTTGTGTGAGTTTGTACACGTATGTAAGAGCTTGAGAATGTCTATGTTATTCTGTAAATACTGTATACTGTATGTCTGTATAGTATATACAAGTCTAGAAGAAGGTATAGCTCAATGTATTTGTGTATTGTTGTAGTCATTCGGCCCACCTCTATCCACCCTCACTGTGAGAACAAACTGGCACACAGATGGTTAAGCCTACCCAGCGCTGAGTAGGAGGAGTGGGAGGTGGAGGAGGACCAGGGGGCGGAGGGCACTGCAGATGGCACAGAGGGCATTGCCAATATGGCCTTCACAGGGAGGTTTAGGAAATGAGGGGTGAAGGTGGGAGGAGGAGGGGGTACAGCACAATGGCATCAAAATACACGTATTGTTGATTCTTCAATCATCCTTTAGAGGGGTGGTTGGGGGTAGGTGGCAGGAGGGTAGAGGAGGGAGGTGAAATACCCTCGCAACATACCCACATTAGCTTGATCCAGTATGCCACACAAAGCCCTGGCATCTCCCTGGCACCTCTGCCCACGCGGAGCGACACGGATCTGCACGGAGAGACAAGGCAGGCCATGCCAGGGGGGCTTGGGAGGGGGTGGGGGCTGTGTGTGTAAGTCTCTGAGGTGTGTGTGGGCGGTGGGGGTCGTGTGTGTGTGTGTGTCTCTCTCTCTCTCGCTCTCTCTCTCCGGTGTGTGTGACCCACCCACTCAGCAGAGAGTACACACCCCGGACCTCCAACCCCTCATTAACCAGTTTAGATCCCTGTGTGTGATGCCTGTTCTCTTTGATATTCAATAGGACTAATTCTCCTTAGATTCCCTACAGTCATTATTCCTGGGTTATGTTGTTTGAGCTGGGAAATAGAGTTCATTTGACCCTGACAAGGTCTCAACATTGTTTTAAAGCTGTTTACCTTCAGTTCCTATACGTACCACCAAAGAGACACTGAACCCCTATGGTAATGTAAATTCCACAATATTTACATAAAACACTACTGATTAAGGGATACTGTTTGTTTTTTAATGTATGTATCATATCGTCGTTTGAGGTGTTTTGCTCATCGTGCATAACTTAACGTCTAATACCAATATTATAATATAACGAGGTAGTTAAGAGCAGGTTTCGTGATAAATCTTGCTCTTGGGGCAGCTCTGCAGAGGGATCACTAGCTAGCACAGTCACTAAGTCAAAACATCTGATTTTAAACCTAACCCTAACCTTAACCACACTGCTAACCCTAATGCCCAACCCTAACTTTAAAATAATAATAACCAATAACCTAATTTTATTTTCATTACTTTTTACAATATAGCCAATTTTGACTTTGCAGCTGACTTATCTAAGTAAAATCACTCAGATCTGACTTCAGGACAAGACTCATGACAATAAATGTCAACCTGCTATTTAAAACATCACCGTTTTATTAAATGTATTCCTGTATAGTACACATCACACTGTAGGCTATATATGTGACCGACCACCTTGATTTGGTGAAATTGTGTTTTTTACATTGGATAAAAGTAGAGACTCAGAGCTAGAAAATGAGCTCTAACCTTAGACAATGGGGTAACGTACAGTCCCATGAGAGACAGAGAACGAAGCCAATCATGACAGAAAACTGAGCCAATCAGGCGCAACGCTCTGTATTTTCTGCTGGCAAGCCCCACCACAGAAAGCACTGAGCTATGCTGAAACACCTGAATTTTGGAGCTGTCTTAATCAAGAAAGCAAAAAATAGACCAGGTTCGTATGCGGCTTTATTAACTCAATTACATAATTTTTTTTAACATTGTTTGCAAACTGATATGTGACACGTATTAATGTCAAAATAACACAAAAAAACAGGCAAGCCCACCCACAATTTTTTGGGGGGAATATAAATGTTTTACTTAAAAGTGTGGGGCTCTGCACCACCTGCCCTGAACGACAGGTCGCCACTGTGTGTGGGGCATGTTCTCAATAAGCAAGAAATAGCCAAGGCATACCGTTGAAATATGTTGTAGGACTGAACAATTTGAATAGCCTACGTTCGGTACCTGTAAAAGAGGCACTCTGTTGAAATGGGGATGGATACAAGCAGAATGGAGTATGCACTGAAGGTGGGCCTATGGGAAATGTGAATAATGCAAAAGTATGTTGGCTAAAGCCTCACGAGTCGACTATTTAGACACCTTTTTATGGATAAGGCTACTAGGTTAATGCATGGCCACGATAAGGAAGACACCAGACACATTTCTGTTGAACCAACTTTTGTTATAGTAGGGTAAGGGTAGCCTACTAGATAAGGGCTTGTTTTCTAGCGAAACGGGAAAACAAGCATCGTTAGAAGACAATTGACATTTTTCTAAATACGAGTGTCACCGGGTTATCTCATCTCTCGTTCCATGAGGTGCATATTGCCTATATGGAGGGCTCAAAATAGTAACAGGAGCTGGCTAAAATGATGTAACAGCCTACATAGATAAACATGGGATGTCCACTCACTGTTTTGCTGCTGCCAAAGTTGATCTTTAATAAAGCTTTGTTGATTAAGATGTATTTCAAAGCGGTCTCACGAGCCAAATCCTTTATCGACAGTCTACACTACTTGGCGAATGCATTGGTCATGAGCAAAAAATTTGCCTTCATTGAGAGGAGTGGAGGCCATGCTTTGTTTTTAATCAAATGAAAGGAAATGAAACCAAATGAGAAAAAAGCATTCATTTTTTTATGTTTCTAAATACAAGGTGTACAGGCACAAAAATCTATTTTGTTCCATGTCAGAGTATGTGAGCGGAGCGGAGCTGGAGAGGAGCGAGGAGCGAAGCTGGAGCGGAGCTGGAGAGGAGCGAGGAGCGAAGCTGGAGCGGAGCTGGAGAGGAGCGAGGAGCGAAGCTGGAGGGGAGCTGGAGAGGAGCGAGGAGCGAAGCTGGAGGGGAGCTGGAGAGGAGCGAGGAGCGAAGCTGGAGAGGAGCAAGGAGCGAAGCTGGAGCGGAGCTGGAGAGGAGCGAGGAGCGAAGCTGGAGCGGAGCTGGAGAGGAGCGAGGAGCGAAGCTGGAGCGGAGCTGGAGAGGAGCGAGGAGCGAAGCTGGAGCGGAGCTGGAGAGGAGCGAGGAGCGAAGCTGGAGGGGAGCTGGAGAGGAGCGAGGAGCGAAGCTGGAGCGGAGCTGGAGAGGAGCGAGGAGCGAAGCTGGAGCGGAGCTGGAGAGGAGCGAGGAGCGAAGCTGGAGCGGAGCTGGAGAGGAGCGAGGAGCGAAGCTGGAGGGGAGCTGGAGAGGAGCGAGGAGCGAAGCTGGAGAGGAGCGAGGAGCGAAGCTTAAGCGGAGCTGGAGAGGAGCGAGGACCGAAGCTGGAGCGGAGCTGGAGAGGAGCGAGGAGCGAAGCTGGAGAGGAGCTGGAGAGGAGCGAGGAGCGAAGCTGGAGAGGAGCATGCCCAATTTGACTGGATTCCCAAAGGCTGGAGGGTCTGCCTTCTCACCACTCCAATTTCGCTCCAGTTGCGCTCACTTCACAAGCTCAGGGCATGCCCAGCCCAGCATGCATATTTAGTCTGCTTGTGTGCTGCTACAGCCCCTTACTTTAACTACTGTCATGGAGTTCACTAAATGTTTTCAGAAAGAAACTGACAAAACACATAGGTGCAAAATCAAGGTGTCTTACAAAGATGAGGACCAAGAGCAAAAGAGGGAGTGAAGTGATGTTGTGTCCACAACTAAAGACACATATCCCGAATACATACTGTACTAACTACATGCACATGCTAAAAGAAAGGAACGAGGTGAGTCGATAACAAAGTGTGTCATTGTAGCAAAGCATTTATAAATAAAAAATCTGATCTCTTAAAAGTTTTGTTTATTTTTGTTCTATTATCTCAATAGGCCCAATAGGCCCAATAGGCCCAATAGGCCCAATAGGCCCAATAGGCCTGGCATATTCCCAGTTTCAAGGAGCTTTCAGTTTCGATTGGGTTATTTGGCCTAAAAACATTTAGACCTAACTATAGAAAAATAAACAAACAACTCTGCATCCCTTCCCTTGGGGGCAGAGTCTGAGTCCCTTTCCGAATCTGTAATACCAACATGTTTTAAACAGACCACCATAGTCTCTGTGCCCAAGAACACAAAGGCAACCTGCCTAAATGACTACCGACCCAGAGCACTCACATCTGTAGCCATGAAATGCTTTGAAAGGCTGGTCATGGCTCACATCAACACCATTATCCCAGAAACCCTAGACCAACTCCAATTTGCATACCTCACCAATAGATCCACAGATGATGCAATCTCTATTGCACTCCACACTGCCCTTTCCCACCTGGACAAAATGAATACCTATGTGAGAATGCTTTTCATAGACAACAGCTCAGCATTCAACACCATAGTGCCCTCAAAGCTCATCACTAAGCTAAGGACCCTGGGACGAAACACTTCCTGCAACTGGATCCTAAACTTCCTGACGGGCCGCCCCCAAGTGGTAAGGGTAGGTAACAACACATCCGCCAAGCTGTTCCTCAACACGGGGCTCCCTCTGAGGTGCGTGCTCAGGTCCCTCCTGTACTCCCTGTTCACTCATGACTGCACGGCGAGGCACAACTCCAAGACCACCATTAAGTTTGCCGATGACACAACAGTGGTAGGCCTGATCACCGACAACGATGAGAGAGCCTACAGGGAGGTGGTCAGAGACCTGACTGTGTGGTGCCAGGATAACAACCTCTCCCTCAACGTGATCAAGACAAAGAAGATGATTGTGGACTACAGGAAAAAGAGGAACGAGCATGCCTCCATTCTCATCGACAGGGTTGTAGTGGAGCAGGTTGAGAGCTTCAAGTTCCTTGGCGTCCACATCCCCAACAAACTAAAATGGTCCAAGCACACCAAGACAATCGTGAAGAGGGCACGACAAAACCTATTCCCCCTCAGGAGACTGAAATGATTTTGCATGTGTCCTCAGATCCTCAAAAGGTTTAACATCAACACCATCGAGAGCATCCTGACTATATGCATTGCATCTATGCATAGTCACTTTAATAACTCTACCTACAGTACTGTACTGTACAAAAGTTTGGAGTCACTTAGAAATGTCTTCTTTTTTTTTTAAAGAAAAGCACTTTTTTTGTCCATTAAAATAACATCATCAGAAATACAGTGTAGACATTGGTCGTGTTGTAATTGACTATTGTAGCTGGAAACCGCTGATTTTTAATGGAATATCTACATAGCCGTACAGAGGTCCATTATCAGCAACCATCACTCCTGTGTTCCAATAGCACATTGTGTTAGCTAATCCAAGTTGATCATTTTAAAAGGCTAATTGATCATTAGAAAACCCTTTTGTAATTATGTTAGCACAGCTGAAAATGGTTGTTTCTGATTAAAGAAGCAATATATCTGGCCTTCTTTAGACTAGTTGAGTATCTGGAGCATCAGCATTTGTGGGTTCGATTACAGGCTCAAAATGGCCAGAAATAAAGTACTTTCTTCTGAAACTCGTCAGTCTGTTCTTGTTCTGAGAAATGAAGGCTATTCCATGTGAGAAATTGCCAAGAAACTGAAGATCTCGCACAACGCTGTGCACTACTCCCTTCACAGAACAGTGAAGGCTTTAACCAGAATAGAAAGAGGAGTGGGAGGCCCCGGTGCACAACTGAGCAAGAAGACATTAGTACATTAGAGTGTCTAGTTGGAGAAACAGACACCTCACAAGTCCTCAACTGACAACTTCATTAAATAGTACCTGCAAAACACCAGTCTCAACAGTGAAGAGGCGACTCCAGGATGCTGGCCTTCTAGGCAGAGTTGCAAAGACAAAGCCATATCTCAGACTGGCCAATAAAAATAAAAGATTAAGATGGGCAATTGGACAAAGGAACACTGGACAAAGGAACTCTGCCTAGAAGGCCAGCATCCCGGAAGTCGCCTCTTCACTGTTGATGTTGAGATTGGTGTTTTGCGGGTACTATTTAATGTGCTTTTCTTTCAAAAACAAGGACATTTCTAAGTGACCCCAATCTTTTGAACGGTAGTGTACATGTACATATTACCTCAATTACCTCGACACCTGTTCCCCCACACACTGACTCTGTACCGGTACCCCCTGTATATAGCCCCGCCATTGTTATTTACTGCTTCTCTTGAATTATTTGTTATTCTTATCTCTTACTTTTTGTTGTTGTTATTTTCTTAAAACTGCATTGATGGTTAAGGGCTTGTAAGTAAGCATTTCACTGTAAGGTCTAAGAAACTGAAGATCTCGTACAACACTGTGTACTACTCCCCTCACAGAACAGCGCATGTGACAAATCAAATGTGATTTGATTTGAAGAGTGGCCGAAGGGTGTTTAGCATCCCTATTCTCCACTGCTGCCCTGCTCTACAGGCACCATCACATGAGCCTGAAGCCACAAACTCTGGCCAAACTCATGTTTCTAAAAATGAATTCAAATGGAGTTATAGACTGCGTTTACAAAGGCTTTTAATTAGCAATTATAGATTATAATGATTTATTACAACTACATATTGTTTAAATGCTGAGCGCTTAATGTCCCTGACTCCCTAAAAGCCTAGTGTGTAGCTGTCACGTTCTGACCATAGTTCTGTTATTTTATTCTTTGTTTCAGTATGGTCAGGGCGTGAGTTGGGGTGGGCAGTCTATGTTTGTTTTTCTATGTTAGTTTTTGTGTTCGGCCTAGTATGGTTCTCAATCAGAGGCAGGTGTCGTTAGTTGTCTCTGATTGAGAATCATACTTAGGTAGCCTGGGTTTCACATTTGGTTTGTGGGTGTTTGTTTCCGTGTGAGTGTTTGGGCCACACGGTACTGTTTCGGTTTTGTAAATTTCACGTTTATTATTTTTGTTCCAGTGTTCATTTGTGTTTTTGAATAAATCAATATGAACACTTATAGGCTTGATATAATATAGCCAAAATAATTCATTTCCGTTCCTTCTTAGGCTCCCTGTCTGGCTCCTGACCTATTTCGACTGTTAGATGCTGTTTAATATGACCTGTAGCCTACTTGAAATGATGAGCGCTTCTCACATTCACCTTTTCATGTTCATTAAAGTACTTTTCATTCCAATCATATGGTTTGGTTTCAATACTTCACAACCAAATTGTAGGTCCAGGTCGTCACATAAATAGATGGGTTGATGGTTAAATTGTGGTTTTAATGAATTCGGAGCGGCAGTTTTGTTTTCCTGTGAGCGCTGAGCGGTTTTCAGCAGAGTGGTTGGAAAGGATTTTGGAGAGCAGGAAGGGTGCGCAAGCACATCTCCACGAGTGATGAGCAGGATTTCCGACCACTCAGCTCCCCTCACATACTCTGTTCCATTTGCGTATGGGCACTGTGCGTCACGGTTGGATAGGCTGCTCTTCCGTTGGCAAAATCCAGGTCATAACCAACCCTGTTACCGTTAAAACCAGCCTTGGATTGTTCTAAAATATCTCCTCCAGCGCATACGGAAATTGGCACTTTGGCGCATGTTTTTAAGGACACACCTCAGTTATTGCCACCCCTCCCACCTTAGCGCAAGCGAGTTCACATAAGGCAGATAAATTACCGACCCTGGCGCTAGGATTTGAAAATAGAAGAGCGCAGGCTTTAACAGGTTGAAATAGCAAACGAGCTTTTGACAATTGCACTGGCTTAATAATGCTTGCTGTGAATAGAGCCCTCAGTGTTATGGAACAACACCTCACATAGTATTTTTAACACTAGGAAGTGTATATAGTTTACACCAATGATGTTATTAACAACACCTCATATATTATTTTTAACACTAGGAAGTGTATATAGTTTACACCAATGATGTTATGCAACAACACCTCATAGTATTTTAACCATTAGACCAAGAGGTCAGCATCTCTTGACAAGGTCACTCAGTGTTGGGTTAATCCCCCACTAAGCCATGCCTCTCTGATCCTTCCACCAAGGTCAGGGTTAAGGTTTGGAATAGGGACATTTAAAATAAAATTTAAAAAACTGCATGGCACTGGGATTGAACACGTGACCCTATGGAGCTCACGCCAATCAGCCATCCCCATCGACAATGCCCTAGCAAATCCCAAGGCTACTTGATGGTAATATTGCTCACCGTTGCCCCTAGTGGCCCGTTTCGAAGGCATCTCCTGACGTCCTGGGGACCTGGACAAATGTCAAATATCGCTTTGGATCTCCCCCTTCTCCCTCTCTCCTACCTCTCCCTCCTACTACCTCTCCCTCCTCCTACCTCTCCCTCCTCCTACCTCTCCCTCCACCGACCTCTCCCTCCTCCTACCTCTCCCTCTCTCCTACCTCTCCCTCCTCCTACCTCTCCCTCCTCCTACCTCTCCCTCCACCGACCTCTCCCTCCTCCCTACCTCTCCCTCCTCCTATCTCTCCCTCCTCCTACTTCTCCCTCTCTCCTACCTCTCCCTCCTCCTACCTCTCCCTCTCTCCTACCTCTCCCTCCTCCTACCTCTCCCTCCTCCTACCTCTCCCTCTCTCCTACCTCTCCCTCCTCCTACCTCTCCCTCCTCCTACCTCTCCCTCTCTCCTACCTCTCCCTCCTCCTACCTCTCCCTCCTCTTACCTCTCCCTCCTCCTACCTCTCCCTCCTCCTACCTCTCCCTCTCTCCTACCTCTCCCTTCTCCTACCTCTCCCTTCTCCTACCTCTCCCTCCTCCTACCTCTCCCTCTCTCCTACCTCTCCCTCCTCCTACCTCTCCCTCCTCCTACCTCTCCCTCCATCCCCTCCAGTCCAGAAGTCTATTAACCAGACAGTCATGTCACCCTCTCTGACCCTTCCACTAATACTGATAATGCATTATACCTTCCCTGCAACAACCCAGACACACAGAGGCACACACACACACACACACACACACACACACACACACACACACACACACACACACACACACACACACACACACACACACACACACACACACACACACACACACACACACACACACACACACACACACACACACACACACACGCGCGCTTACTATTCTGACAAAGTCATAAGGCATGTTCATACTGTCTGAATGTGTCTCTGCTATAGAAGGCTTCAGAGCTACAGTATACAGTGGATCAGTGCCTCAAAATATTATTGAACTAACACTTGTATCCAAAGTGACCACAGTTCTCCAAATAAGTATAATGTATGTGGCCCAAGAGGGAATCCAACCCATAAACCACACAGTTCATAATCCAACCTCCAACCAACTGAGACATCAAAACCATATGGAACCATTAGCTAACATTATATTACATGCTGTCACTGTGAGAGCAGAGGCTGACTATGCAGCTCTGAACGGTCCCATTGTCCAAGAGAGAGAGAGAGAGAGAGAGAGAGCAGGGGACATAGTCTATAATGGCTGTGCTGCGTGCCATAATTGACAACATGCCATAAATGTCGCCATTAGGGTCGCCAGCGCCTCTGACAGGGACTGGCTCAGGTTGCTATGGTTACCTCCGGTCACCGAGTTGAGGGCTGGGAGGGTTTGGGTCAGAGTAGAATGAAGTGCCCCCCCAGATGTGTTTCTAGTCAGTTATGACCCTAATGGTTAAGGTTAGGATTTGGGGAGGGTAAGCTGATCCTAGATCTGTGTTTAAAAATGTCCAAAGACTCCAGCCACCCAAGCCATAGACTGTCCTCTCTGCGTTTCTCCCTAAATGTTTGAGAGACTGCTCCTGTCCCTGGATAGTCACTAGACAGCCATGCTAAGAGGGACACCCATTGTCTGTATTTTCAGAAATGTTGAACAGACCAGCAGCTATTTGATTATAACTCAAGCTAGGTTAGGGGTAGGGTAATGGTTAAAAGACTGTGCTAATAAAACTGACAGTTGTGGATACAAAAGGCTCTTCTCCAGTGCTTTCTGGCCAGATAGCTTCTGTCCCAGCTTACCAGCCAAGTCCAGTCCCCAGAGCTAGACACACTGTGTTCACCCCATGCATCATGAAGGTCCATGTTTTACAGTCAGGAGAAAGAGAGAGGTGGAGAGAGAGAGAGAGAGCGTAATGAGGATGTTTTCTGTCCGCGGTTCAATCATCATCAGATTTGTGAACCGGGGGGAATCGCGGACGCACGGTCGGCAGCAGCAGCTGTGTGCTCTTGGAATCACATCTGACAGTTTACACTTTCCATCCAGTTCTTTTAAAACATTGTGTTTAGATGTTTAGATGTTGTTTTCTGGCGCAGGCGGAAACTCTGGGAAGGAAAGAAAGAAGGAAATCTTTGGCATGAGTTGGCTCATCTTTGAAGTGATTTGGAGACAGATGACATGTTAAATTAGCGAGTAGTGGCAGACCTCTACTTTGACTAGACGTTAAAAGAAACTAAATTCTGCAGAAAGATAAACACTTCACACACACACACACACCAGTCCCCAAACTACCGAGATTACCTCGTCTTTTCTGAAAGTGTGTTTGAGATTCGAGGTGCTTAAGGACTTTTTCATACCTGTAAAGTTCACACCTAATCTTCCAACTTTTCCAAAAGCCGAGCAGAAAATAAATATACATATCTAAACGCTTTACTGCCAGAACCCTTAAAAAGGAGATTGAAAAAGGCAACTTCTCTAAAAAACAAATTCAATGGTTAACACTTCCACTGTGTCCACTGTGAAATGGTTCAGAAACAATTCAGTAAATGATCATAATATAATATTGGTCATTAGAAAAATCAAAACCCTTCTGTTAATGACCTACTGAGAGGGTAAATGGACAATCACATGAAGGAACAGACAATCCCAGTGTGAGTGAGCATTGTTATTGGGTGATACACACACACACACACGACACAAGCACTCATACACACACGGGCACACGCAAGCGGGCGCACACACACACACATCTCCCACTGAGCCCAATGCTTTGGAAACCAGTCTCTAGCGGTGTAAATAGGCTGATCTACATGCAGTTGTATTGTTGTGCCCACGGGAGCAGATGTCTCTGGAATTCCCTGAATTGTGTCCCTCTTTTTTTTCTCTAAATCTCTCTCTCTCCCCCCAGTTTAAAGTGAACACCAAATGGATAGACTTTGTGATCTGTGCTCAGAACCTCTTTAACTCACAATGATCACAATGGACCGTCACGTGTGATCTGCAGCCTATTCCCTCTCTTTCACCAGCCGTCTTCCCCCCTCTCTCTTTTTCTCCGCGATTCTCTCCCTGACTTCGTTCTTTCTGACAAAAGAAACAAGGGGCTTTATTTGACTCAGTCTCCTCTCGTTTCCCTTACATACAGTATGAGACACAAGTCCCTGGATCATTGTATCCCTCTCTATTCTCTTCTCTTTCTTTCTCACACACATACATACAAGAGCCTGGGGCCCATGCTCTGAGATGAAGGGCCTCCCCTAGTGTTGCTTGCTTCAACAGCCTAGAGAGAGAGAGAGTGGAGAGAAAGGGAGAGATCACAAAGGAGACAGAGGGAAGGAGAGACAGAGAGAGGGACTATTATTTCATGAAGTGCTTCTGAGCCTGGGGGGATTGGGGAGTAAACCTCACAGCTCTGTGTGTGACAAGGCCATGACCTCTCAGAACCTGGAATACACACACACACCCTGCTTTCATCTGACGACGGGGTGTGTGAGAGCACTCACTCAAACATTCGCTGAGAGCGCTAAGCTCAGGGCCAGCAGGACGGACGGATACACAGACAGCAGGGAAGGAGGGAGGGAGCTCAGAGGTAGAGTGATTGGGGGCGACAGGGGTATATCGGCGGTTGAGGTGAGGGGCGAGGGGGGTAGAGAGCCCAGCCCGTAGGGTTCGACAGAATTCAGCATTGTCACCGAGGGAGTGCAGGCAGGCAGCTCATTCTGTTGATCTGAACTGATCCAAAGAAACAAAAATGCATTGTTCCTCGCAGATGCAAGCCAGTGTCGTCAAGGTAACCACATTAATCTCCCCTTTCTGTGCTTCCTCTCTTGTCGAGCGGTAATCGGTGCACTCCTTTCACTGCAGAGCCGGCCTCAAAGCCAGGCCTCTAACTAGCCCCCTAATTAGCTGCAATTACAATGAAGACAACATGATGAGATAATAGAAATTTGCAAAATAATGACATACCACGGCAAAATATTCCTCCTCCTAAGCACCGTTTTTTCCTCTCTAGAGCTCCACAATGAGCTTGGGCCCTTCCAAAGCTGGGGCTGGAAAATGGTGCTGTATTGTGTTCCACAGAACCACATTGTCTACCTCCTGTTTCCCTCAATCAACAGCCTATTGTCCTGCTGTTTAAATAAAAAATGACTCAAATACAGGCCACATAATGATGCCCTCTACAGTACCACTGCATACAGAATAGACAGGAGGAGAGAGGAGAGAAAGGGAGAGGAAAGGAAAGGAGTGTGGAGGAGAGGAGACGAGACAAGAGGAGTATAGAGGAGATGAGAGGAGATGCACCGAGTCTAAAATATAGAAAAGGTCATTTGGAAGACAATTAGGAAGAAAGAGGCCTTACGGTCACAGGACCTCACACTCCAACGAGAGGGGAGAGAGAGAGAGAGAGGGAGAGAGAGAGAGAGAGAAAGAGAGAGAGAGAGAGAGAGAGAGAGAGAGAAAGAAAGAAAGAAAGAAAGAAAGAAAGAAAGAAAGAAAGAAAGAAAGAAAGAAAGAAAGAAAGAAAGAAAGGGAAAGAAAGAAAGAGAGAGAGAAAGAAGTGAAGAACAAACACCATTGTAAATACAACCCATATTTATGTTGATTTATTTTCCCTTGTGTACTTCAACTATTTGCACATCATTACAACACTGTATATAGACATAATATGACATTTGTAATGCCTTTATTATTTTTAACTTTTGTGAGTGTAATGTTTACTGTTCATTCTTTACTGTTTATTTCACTTTTGTTTATTATCTATTTCACCTGCTTTAGCAATGTAAACCCGTTTCCCATGCCAGTGAAGCCCCTTGAATTGAAATAGAATTGAAAGGGGGAGAGAGATGAGTAAAGAGAGAGAGAGAGAGACTCTGAGAAAGGAAGGGAAGATAGAAAAGGAGAGAAAGACGAGTAGAAAAGGAGAGAAAGACGAGTTATGTCCCAACGTGTTTTATCTTCATCTGGTTGGATCAAACTACAGTCCTCTCAGTGTGTCACACTACACGCCTTTGTCACATCAAACACGCACAGGGGGAGACAGAGAGAGAGAGGGACAGAGGGAGAGGAGGAGGGGAGACAGGAGGGGGAGAAGAAGAGGACACGGAAGGAGGAGAGAATAGGGCCGTGGAGAAAAGGGTAGATTGAGAGAGGACGGGTTGTGGAGTGCACACGTGGTGGACTACCATTTAGCAGCACCTCAGCCACATCGCTTGTATAATGGAACACAGCATCATAAGTATTTTTCCTCCTGATATCAGCTTATGAACACACCAGTTACCATAAAGGTAAAGAGGAGGTAGAACCCGGTTCAGAAGACCTACCGTCCTTTCAGATGACCTGCTACAGGGTACAGATGCTTTCATCAGCCTGATTGTGGCTCTTTTGATGTCTCCGTTCCCATCATTAACAACATACACTCATTAAGACAAACAGACACACACATATTCACATGCACACTTAAATCTAGATATTCAAAAGCCGACCAAATCAAGAGTTTGTTGTTTTCTCATCTGTCCTCTCTCTCCCATTAGTGTGTCTTCCTCGTACAGTATCATTAGTATGTGATAATTGTGAAGTAGGCCAATTAGTCGCAGTGTAATTGCATCCAAACATCAACGGTGAAAAATATAGAGGTGTACTCATTTATTCCTGAGAGAATCGGGTCAAGAGCGACTTACAGTCAATGAACATGTTGGCTCAGTAGTTGTTTTATTGTAATTTCGGAGTCTCTCAGTCGCTCTGAGCCCGCTCAGTACAAAAAATATTTCCCCAAAAATATTCAACATAACTTTCATAAAAGATAATAGAAATATGTTATTTTGAACAATAAAAAAATATACATTTGTGGTCCATTCTTCATTGGTAGTTAAAAGTATTGATTGAGGATCAAGGATTGATCCTTGAACTCTATTTCTGTCAAATGTTTGGACATTGTGAAATTCCCGGGGAAAAATCAATTTTTATTGAATGTTATATTTGTTATTATTTTCTATCCAAACAATGCACAGGACGGGGGAACAAGACACCAGACGTCCCTGCATCTCAAGGTTTTTCATTTAGTACATTTGAAATCAGTGTAGGGACAATTTGTGTTTCATATTTGTTATACAGAAACTCTAACCTCTTGCACTGCATCTATGAAAAACAACAACAGTATGTTGCCAGGGTAGGTAGGTTCATTCTAAATGTAATCTGTTACAGTTACTAGCTACCTGTTCAAAATTGTGATCAGTAACATCACTTTCAGATGACCCAAACTCAGTAATGTAATCTGATTACATTCAGCTACTTTTAGATTACTTTTCCCTTAAGAGGCATTAGAAGAAGACAAAAATGTATGTTACCAACTGAATGACATCTGTTGCAACAGTGATTCCCAAACTTTTTATACAGTGAATTGCAAAAGTATTGGTGTTTTTCCTATTTTGTTGCATTACAACCTGTAATTTATTTGTATTTTTTGCATATTTCGTGCATATTTATTCACCCCCTTTGTTATGAAGCCCCTAAATAAGATCTGGTGCAACCAATTACCTTCAGAAGTAACATACTTATTTAAATAAAGTCCACCTGTGTGCAATCTAAGTGTCACATGATCTGTCACATGATCTCAGTACATATACACCTGTTCTGAAAGGCCCCAGAGTCTGCAACACCACTAAGCAAAGGGCACCACCAAGCAAGAAGCACTATGAAGACCAAGGGGCACTCCAAACAGGTCAAACAGAGACTTTGAACATCCCACGGAGCACCATTAAATCCATTATTTAAAAATGGAAAGAATATGGCACCACAACAAACCTGATTTTGAGAGGGCCACCCACCAAATCTCATGGACCAGGCAAGGAGGGAATTAATCAGAGAGGCAACAAAGAGACCAAAGATAACCCTGAAGGAGCAGCAAAACCACAGCGGAGATTGGAGTATCTGTCCATAGGACCATTTTAAGCCAAACACTCCACAGAGCTGGGCTTTACGGAAGAGTGGCCAGAAAAAAGCCAATGCTTGATGAAAAAAATAAGCAAACATGTTTGGTGTTTGCCAAAAGGCATGTGGGAGATGCCCCAAACATATGGAGGAGGTACTCTGGTCAGATGAGACTAACATTGAGCGTATAGGCCATCAAGGATAATGCTATGTCTGGTGGAAACCCAACACCTCTCATCACCCGAGAACACCATCCCCACAGTGAAGCATGGTGGTGGCAGCATCATGCTGTGGGGATGTTTTTCATCGACAGGGACTGGGAAACTGGTCAGAATTGAAGGAATGATGGATGGCGCTAAATACAGGGAAATTCTTGAGGGGAACCTGTTTGAGACTGGGACGGAGGTTCACTTTCCAGCAGGACAATGACCTTAAGCATAATGCTAAGGCAACACATATGGAATCATATAGTAACCAAAAAATGTGTTAAACAAATCAAAATATATTTGATATTTTAGATTATTCAAAGTTGCCATCCTTTGCCTTGATGACAGCTTTGCACACTTTTGGCATTCTCTTAACTAGCTTCACCTGGAATGCTTTTCCAACAATATTGAAGGAGTTCTCACATATGCTGAGCACTTGTTGGCTGCTTTTCCTTCACTCTGCAGTCCAACTCATCCCAAACCATCTCAATTGGGTTGAGGTCGGGTGATTGTGGAGGCCAGGTCATCTGATGCAGCACTCCATCACTCTCCTTATTGGTCAAATAGCCCTTACACAGCCTGGAGGTGTGTTGGGCCATTGTCCTGTTGAAAAACAATTTATAGTCCCCCAAACCAGATGGGATGGTACATCACTGCTGTGGTAGCCATGCTGTGGTAGCCATGCTGGTAAAGTGTGCCTGGTAAAGTGTGACTTGAATTCTAAATAAATCACAGACAGTGTCACCAGCAAAGCACCCCCACACCATCACACCTCCTCCTCCATGCTTCATGGTAGGAACTACACATATCAAATAAAATGTTATTTGTCACATTATTTGTCACATACACATGTTTAGCAGATTATTGCGTGTCTAGCAAAATGCTTGTGCTTCTAGTTCCGACAGTGGAGCAATATCTAACAAATAATATGTAACAATTTCCCAATAAATACCTAATGCACACAAATCTAAGTCAAGAAAAGGAATTAAGAATAAATAAATACATGGACGGACAATGTTAGAGCGCCATATATAAAGTATAGTACATAGTTTAGAATACAGTATATACATATGAGATGAGTAATGCGAGATATGTAAACATTATTATAGTGACATAATTAAAGTGTCTAGTGATCCATTTCTTAAAGTGGCCAATGATTTCAAGTCTGTGTATGTAGGCTGCAGCCTCTCTGTGATGGCTATTTAACAATCTGATGGTCTTGAGATAGAAGCTGTTTTTCATTCTCTCGGTCCCTGTACCGACCTGTACTGACCTCGCCTTCTGGATGATAGGGCGGGGAACAGGTAGTGGCTTGGGTGGTTGATGATCTTTTTGGCCTTCCTGTGACATTGGGTGCTGTATGTGTCCTGGAGGGCAGTTAGTTTGCCTCCAGTGATACGTTGTGCAGACCGCACCACCCTCTGGAGAGCCCTGCTGTTGTGAGCAGTGCAGTTGCCGTACCAAGCAGTGATATAGCCCGAAAGGATGCTCTCAATTGTGCATCTGTAAAAGTTTGTGAGGGTTTTAGGTGACAAGCCTTCTGTTGCGCCTTCTTCATCACACTGTCTGTGTGGGTGGGGAATTTCAATTTATCGGTGATGTGTACACCAAGGAACTAAAAAACTTTCCACCTTCTCCACTGGTGTCCCTTCGATGTGGATCGGGGGGTGCTCCCTCTGCTGTTTCCTGAAATCCGCGATCATCTCCTTTGTTTTGTTGACGTTGAGTGAGAGGTTATTTTCCTGACACTACTCCCAGAGGCCTCACCTCCTCCGATCATCCGTTCACCTACTCTGCGTCTCGCAAAGACAAAAATCTGAAATTTGGATACATTAGACCAAAGGACAGATTTCCACAGGTCTAACGTCCATTGCTTGTATTTCTTGGCTCAAGCAAGTCTCTTCTTCTTATTAGTGTCCTTTATTAGTGGTTTCTTTTCAGCAATTCGACCATGAAGGCCTGATTCACGCAGTCTCCTCTGAACAGTTGATGTTGAGATGTGTATGTTACTTGAACTCTGTGAAGCATTTATTTGGGCTGCAATTTCTGGGGCTGGTAACTCTAATGAACTTATCCTCTGCAGCAGAGGTAACTCTGGGTCTTCCTTTCCTGTGGAGATCCTCATGAGAGCCAGTTTCATCATAGTGCTTGATGGTTTTTGCGACTGCACTTGAAGAAACTTTCAAAGTTCTTGACATTTTCCGGATTGACTGACCTTCATGTCTTAAAGTAATGATGGACTGTTGTTTCTCTTTGCTTATTTGAGCTGTTCTTGACATAACATGGATTTGGTCTTTTACCAAATAAGGCTATATTCTATATACCACCCCTACCTTGTCAAAACACAACTGATTGGCTCAAATGCATTAAGAAAGAAAGAAATTCCACACATGAACTTTTAACAAGGCATACCTGTAAATGTAAATGCATTCCAGCACACTGCCTCATGAAGCTGGCTGAAAGAATGGCTTCTTGGAAGAATCTAAAATCTCAAGTATATTTTGATTTGTTTAACACTTTTTGATTACTACTTGATTCCATATGTGTTATTTCATAGTTTTGATTTCTTCACTATTATTCTAAAAATAAAGAAAAACCCTGAAATGAGAAGGTGTGTCCAAACCTTTGACTGGTACTCTATACGTATATATATATATATAATTTATAAGTCAAAAAATGGATGAAGCAACTACAGACTGCCCCTTTAAGTCTATCAAAAGTGTAGGAGTTTGAGCATGTGTCCATTAGGCCTATGGATTTGTATTTCTATATCAGCATGAATTAGATCGAGCAATAAAAGCTCCACTTTTATTCCATAGGCTTGGATCCGCACTAAGCAGCTGTTGGAAGAGCGGATTGTTCACTGTCTGTGTCACACCCTGACCATAGTTTGCTTTGTATGTTCTATGTTTAGTTGGGTCAGGGTGTGATCTGAGTGGGCATTCTATGTTGGATGTCTCGTTTGTCTGTTTCTGTGTTTGGGCCTGATATGGTTCTCAATCAGAGGCAGGTGTTAGTCATTGTCTCTGATTGGGAGCCATATTTAGGTAGCCTGTTTTGTGTTGGGTTTTGTGCGTGATTGTTCCTGTCTTTGTGTTTGTTACACCAGATAGGGCTGTTTTCGGTTTTTCACGTTTCTTGTTTTTTTGTATATCGTTCTATTGTCATCTTTATTAAAGATGTATCAAAATAACCACGCTGCGTTTTGGTCCGCCTCTCAGAATCACCCACCACAACAGGACCAAGCGGCGTGGTGACAGGCAGCGGAAGCAGGAGCAGCGCAAGGAGGAATTGACATGGGATGATGTATTGGGCAGCAAGGGTTGCTACACATGGGAGGAGATCCTGGCGGGAAAGGATCGCCTTCCATGGGAACAGGTGGAGGCTGCTAAGAGAGCAGAGGCAGCCGGAGAGAGGAGCCGGCGATATGAGGGAACACGGCTGGCAAGGAAGCCTGAGAGGCAGCCCCAAAAATGTCTTGGGTGGTGGCACACAGGAAGTATGGCGAAGCCAGGTAGGAGACCTGCGCCAACTTCCTGTGCTTACCGGAGGGCTAGAGAGACCGGGCAGGCACCGTGTTATGCTGTGAAGCGCACGGTGTCCCCAGTGCGGGTGCATAGCCCGGTGCGGTACATACCAGCTCCGCATATCGGCCGGGCTAGAGTGGGCATCGAGCCAAGTGCCATGAAGCCGGCTCTACGCATCTGGTCTCCAGTGTGTCTCCTTGGGCCGGCTTACATGGCACCAGCCTTGCGCATGGTGTCCCCAATTCGCCTGCACAGCCCAGTGCAGGCTATTCCACCTCGCCGCACTTGCAGGGCGACCGGGAGCATTCAACCAGGTAAGGTTGGGCAGGCTCGGTGCTTAAGAGCTCCAGTGCGCCTGCACGGTCCGGTCTATCCGGGACCACCTCCACGCACCAGCCCTCCGTGGCAGCCCCCCGCACCAGGCTGTCCCTCCCTCTCATCCCTACAGGTGCTCCCGCCTGTCCAGCGCTGCCTGAGTCTCCCGCCTGTCCAGCACTGCCGGAGTCTCCCACCTCTCCAGCGCTGCCGGAGTCTCCCGTCTGTCCAGCGTTACCGGAGCTTTCCTCCTCTCCAGCACTGCCGGAGTCTCCCACCTGTCCGGCGCTGCCAGAGCTTCTGCCCCTCAGTCCAGAGGCGCCAGAGCCCCTCCGTCCAGCGCTGCCGGAGCCTTCCTCCTCTCCAGCGCTGCCGGAGTCTCCAGTCTGCCCAGCGCCATCAGAGTCTCCCGTCTGTCCTGAGTCGCCAGTGGCGCCAGTCTGCAAGGAGCCGCCAGTGCGGCCAGTCTGTCAGGAGCCGCCAGTGCCGCCAGTCTGCCAGGAGCCGCCAGTCTGCCAGGAGCCGCCAGTGCCGCCAGTCTGTCAGGAGCCGCCAGTGCCGCCAGTCAGCCAGGATCCGCCAGTGCCGCCAGTCAGCCAGGATCCGCCAGTGCCGCCAGTCAGCCAGGATCTGCCAGTACCGCCAGTCAGCCATGATCTGCCAGTGCCACCATTCAGCCTGGATCTGCCAGAGCCGCCAGTCTGTCCCGAGCTGCCCCTCTGTCCCGAGCTGCCCTTCTGTCCCGAGCTGCCCTTCTGTCCAGTGGATTCATTTAGAAGGGTCGCCGTGATTAGGAGGCCACGGGAGCGGACAATGGGGCGGACTAAGACTATGGTGAAGTGGGGGCCACGTCCAGCACCAGAGCCGCCACCGCGGACAGATGCCCACCCAGACCCTCCCCAATAGGTTCAGGTTTTGCGGCCGGAGTCCGCACCTTGGGGGGGGGGGGGGGGGGGACCATAGTTTGGGCCTGATATGGTTCTCAATCAGAGGCAGGTGTTAGTCATTGTCTCTGATTGGGAGCCATATTTAGGTAGCCTGTTTGGTGTTGGGTTTTGTGGGTGATTGTTTCTGTCTTTGTGTTTGTTACACCAGATAGGGCTGTTTTCGGTTTTTCACGTTTCTTGTTTTTTGTATATCGTTCTATTGTCATCTTTATTAAAGATGTATCAAAATAACCACGCTGCGCTTTGGTCCGCCTCTCCTTCGACGGAAGAATCCCGTAACAGTCTGTCCACTTGTTTCAAAAACAATGATTGATAGGCAGCTTAAACTTCTTGAAATCAACCATTATTAGGTTCAAATACACATATTTGTGAACAGCCATCCACAACAACCACACACCATAAGGGGCCAATAGCTAAATGAGAGAGCAGCAGTGTGATTTACATCAATGCGCAATGTAGATATCAATAATAAGTGATATCTGTATCGCCGTAGACTACACCACTGCTGTCCTTACCTCCAAGTGCTTATTCAAGTTGGATAATCTTTGGATGCCGACAGCAGTCGCACCATTGGAAGACATTGCTTGGACTGTAGCCTACAAAGGCCTATTCCTGCTCTTTTCCCGAAATCAATGCTGATTTGAATGTCATTGAGAAGTGTCAAAGATTGTTTTTCGCAAACATCCTTCCTGAAGTAATCATCTAGTTTTTCAAAAGTATCTGTAATCTGATTAAAATATTTTTGCTGTTAACGTAAAGGATTACAGTTACCGTTTTGTTTGTAATCCCTGACATGTAACGGAATAATCTGTTACTCACCAACCCTCACCAACCCTGTATGTTGCTTTTTTTTTTTTTTTAAGTTTCTCCCTCGATCCGCCTCCCCCCTCCCTCTCACTCCCTCTTTCCCTCCCTTTCTCTCTCTGTCCTACCGTCTTCATGCTCAGCAGTGTGTGTGTGTGTGTGTGTGTGTGTGTGTGTGTGTGTGTGTGTGTGTGTGTGTGTGTGTGTGTGTGTGTGTGTGTGTGTGCATGAGTGGGTCGCTGTCTATGTATATATATATATATATATCAGGCCGGACCAGTCTTGATGCAGTAACTGAAGATGATGGAGGTTAATATGAACAACTATAAGGAGAGAGATCATTAAGGAAGGGAGAGGAGGGGGGGTGTGTGTGTGTGTGTGTGTGTGTGTGTGTGTGTGTGTGTGTGTGTGTGTGTGTGTGTGTGTGTGTGTGTGTGTGTGTGTGTGTGTGGAGGGGAGCAGTGCTGATTGAATTAGAGTAATTAGACACATTCTCAGTATTAATCAACCTACAGTCTCAATTCTACAGCAGCTTATCACACACACACACACACACACACACACACACACACACACACACACACACACACACACACACACACACACACACACACACACACACACACACACACACACAAACACACACACACACGCACACACACGCACACACACACGCACATACACACACACACACACAAATATACAGACACTACATACAGTACATGTGTATGTGTGTAATGAATGTGTGTGTGTAGGTGTGTGTGCGTGTGTGCGCTGTGCTTGCTTGTGTGCTTGTTTGCCTGCATGTAATTAGTGTGCGTGTGTACAGTGTTAGGGAGCTGGTTAACGAGCGGCAGTGTCATCTGATAGGGCTCCTCTTTGTTTGGTAGGAACCTGAAAGGAAGTTCTGCTAATCATCATAATTAAGACTGTTGATTTGTGCACATGCATGCAGGAGGAAGAGAAGGATGGTTCTAATTAGCTGAGCTAACGAGGAGAGGACGTAACAGATTTATACATCGATATAGAGTAGGGTGATTGACTGATAAACAGATAGCGAGAGAGAGAGAGAGAGAGAGAGAGAGAGAGAGAGAGAGAGAGAGAGAGAGATGAAGACACTGTCTGCCACTGTCATGGACACACAGAAAGATTACACAATGACAGACACACATCTAACAAACAGTTACATACCTTTGCAGTGAATGTTCAACAAAGACGAACCACCTAAAGTATTCTGCTCAATCAACCTAAAGAGCTGAAGTAGTGTTCTCTTTTCTAAACAAATCATTCATCATGATCAGAGTGTGAGAACTCAAAGCACTTCTATGGCTGCAGACAGAAGGTGAACTCTGAAACCAAGCTGGCTGGCATACATTTCCCTTATCTCTATCAATGCACACGTAAAGTATGACAACACACGGCACAATGCGCTTTGAGTGTATGGGCTATGGGCTACATACATGGACATGTCTGCCTATGTGTGCTTTGGGCTGTGGTGTGTGATGTGTATGTATGTCTAAGGTGAGAATACTTCTAGACTGGGTCCTAGGTCTGTAGTGGGGAGGGTGAATGAGTCTTTGTGGGGGACACAGAGAAGAGAAGGGAGGGGACTCCAAGGATAATGCAGCCCAGTGTGTGTGTGTGTGTGTGTGTGTGTGTGTGTGTGTGTGTGTGTAGGAATGCTCTGAGGTATGGTTTAAATCAGTGGCACAGACCCTCTTCTATTGTGTGGCCCCAGCAGCCCCTCTCTGGCACACCAGGAATTGGCATGCTCACACACGCGCACACACACACACACACACACACACACACACACACACACACACACACACACACACACACACACACACACGCGCAAACGCACGCACACGCACACACACACTTCAAGGAAGGGAGTGATTAAAGTGGACTCCAGGGGTAATCCCCATGTAGAGGGGGGGTGAGGGCTACAGAGGACATTATAGAATTGCCTTGGTTAAACTGGGCTGGGTTGGGTGATGCTGGGGATGGAGGGAAAGTGTGTGCATCTAACAAGTTCTCACAGACTCACTGCCGAATCCGCCGTTTGTCCATAAATGTCACATTTCAAAGGTTAAGTTTAGGCATTCATTATGAATGGTTAAGGGTTAAAGGTATTATACCTAGAAGTTCTCAGAATTACTCCCTTATGTGGAAGCTAGGTGAATTGCAATAGCAATAGGCTGCATTAAAAAATCTCCCCCCTCCCCCAAATCCCATTTCCCCTGTAACATGGCGGAGACTAGGGCTTGAGCTTTTCATTTCGGTTTTGGTCCACCAGCTTCAAACAGCTGTCAAAACAATATTTTATGTTACTGAAAATATATTTCACAGCGATTTAGGTAAGATGATTCTCTACACCCCCACACTATTCTGTGCTTTTTCTCTCACATAAACTGAAATTGAATATAATTTTTGCAGCCAGGAAGTGACAGAGCGATATCTACATTTGTGACTTGTCCCAATCTCCACAAGATAACACAGCCACAAAGTCAAAAAAGCTTTCCCATTTTGATTGTCTTAATCTCACAATGTTCTGTGAAACATATGTAAAATGTAAGCATTAAATTAGTCTCCTGACGTCCCGGGGAGTGATACCTCTGGGGCCTCACAGTGGATTAACAGCTACACACATACACACACACACACACACACACACACACACACACACAGGGGGCCGTCAGGTGACGTTTGAGTTTCCTGGGTCAGAATAGGGTTAGAGTTGACAGAGAGGAGCATCAGGGTCAGAGAGGAGAGAGCTTTGCTCGACCACAGGGGAGAAGTTATAAATAGCTACAATGAGCTACAGTGTTTGTATGAATATAAACCTATATGTACTGGGATGTAATAGTCCCAGAACTAACAACATAGAATATAGCATATTCAAGGTGTACGGTTGCTGAGTCATTTGTTTAATCTCACATTTTACTAGGACTACATATTAAAATGACTTGCATAACACCCACCGCTGTGAATAGAGGTGGATGGGGAAGGTAGAGGAAAGAGTGGAGGGTGTAAAGAGAGGAAGAGCTGAAAAGATAGGAGTGGAGAGAGGAAAGAGGGGGAGAGGGGAACACATAGGAGTGGAGAGAGGAAAGAGGGGGAGAGGGGAACACATAGGAGTGGAGAGAGGAAAGGGGGGAGAGGGGAACACATAGGAGTGGAGAGAGGAAAGAGGGGGAGAGGGGAACACATAGGAGTGGAGAGAGGAAAGAGGGGGAGAGGGGAACACATAGGAGTGGAGAGAGGAAGGAGGGGGAGAGGGGAACACAGGAGTGGAGAGAGGAAAGAGGGGGAACACATATGAGTGGAGAGAGGAAAGAGGGGGAGAGGGGAACACATAGGAGTGGATAGAGGAAAGAGGGGGAGAGGGGAACACACAGGAGTGGAGAGAGAAAGAGGGGGAGAGGGGAACACATAGGAGTGGAGAGAGGAAAGAGGGGGAGAGGGGAACACATAGGAGGAGAGAGGAAAGAGGGGGGAGAGGGAACACATAGGAGTGGAGAGAGGAAAGAGGGGGAGAGGGGAACACATAGGAGTGGAGAGAGAAAGAGGGGGAGAGGGGAACACATAGGAGTGGAGAGAGGAAAGAGGGGGAGAGGGGAACACATAGGAGTGGAGAGAGGAAAGAGGGGTAGAGGGGAACACATAGGAGTGGAGAGAGGAAAGAGGGGGAGAGGGGAACACATAGGGAGTGGAGAGAGGAAAGAGGGGGAGAGGGGAACACATAGGAGTGGAGGAGAGGAAAGAGGGGGAGAGGGGAACACATAGGAGTGGAGAGAGGAAAGAGGGGGAGAGGGGAACACATAGGAGTGGAGAGAGGAAAGAGGGGGAGAGGGGAACACATAGGAGTGGGAGAGAGGAAAGAGGGGGGAGAGGGGAACACATAGGGAGTGGAGAGAGGAAAGAGGGGGGAGAGGGGAACACATAGGAGTGGAGAGAGGAAAGAGGGGGAGAGGGGAACAAACAGGAGTGGAGAGAGGAAAGAGGGGGAGAGGGGAACACATAGGAGTGGAGAGAGGAAAGAGGGGGAGAGGGGAACACATAGGAGTGGAGAGAGGAAAGAGGGGAACACATAGGAGTGGAGAGAGGAAAGAGGGGGAGAGGGGAACACATAGGAGTGGAGAGAGGAAAGAGGGGGAGAGGGGAACACATAGGAGTGGGAGAGAGGAAAGAGGGGGAGAGGGGAACACATAGGAGTGGGAGAGAGGAAAGAGGGGGAGAGGGGAACACATAGGAGTGGAGAGAGGGAAGAGGGGGAGAGGGGAACACACAGGAGTGGAGAGAGGAAAGAGGGGGAGAGGGGAACACATAGGAGTGGAGAGAGGATAGAGGGGGAGAGGGGAACACATAGGAGTGGAGAGAGGAAAGAGGGGGAGAGGGGAACACATAGGGAGTGGAGAGAGGAAAGAGGGGTAGAGGGGAACACATAGGGAGTGGAGAGAGGAAAGAGGGGGAGAGGGGAACACATAGGAGTGGAGAGAGGAAAGAGGGGGAGAGGGGAACACACAGGAGTGGAGAGAGGAAAGAGGGGGAGAGGGGAACACATAGGGAGTGGAGAGAGGAAAGAGGGGGGAGAGGGGAACACATAGGAGTGGAGAGAGGAAGGAGGGGGAGAGGGGAACACATAGGAGTGGGAGAGAGGAAAGAGGGGGAGAGGGGAACACATAGGAGTGGAGAGAGGAAGGAGGGGGAGAGGGGAACACATAGGAGTGGAGAGAGGAAAAAGGGGGGAGAGGGGAACACAGGAGTGGAGAGAGGAAAGAGGGGGAACACATATGAGTGGGAGAGAGGAAAGAGGGGGAGAGGGGAACACATAGGAGTGGAGAGAGGAAAGAGGGGGGGAGAGGGGAACACACAGGAGTGGAGAGAGGAAAGAGGGGGAGAGGGGAACACATAGGAGTGGAGAGATGAAAGAGGGGGGAGAGGGGAACACATAGGAGTGGAGAGAGGAAAGAGGGGGAGAGGGGAACACATAGGAGTGGAGAGAGGAAAGAGGGGGGAGGGGAACACATAGGAGTGGAGAGAGGAAAGAGGGGGGAGAGGGGAACACATAGGGAGTGGAGAGAGGAAAGAGGGGGGAGAGGGGAACACATAGGAGTGGAGAGAGGAAAGAGGGGGGAGAGGGGAACACATAGGAGTGGAGAGAGGAAAGAGGGGGAGAGGGAACACATAGGAGTGGAGAGAGGAAAGAGGGGGAGAGGGGAACACATAGGAGTGGAGAGAGGAAAGAGGGGGAGAGGGGAACACATAGGAGTGGAGAGAGGAAAGAGGGGGAGAGGGGAACACATAGGAGTGGAGAGAGGAAAGAGGGGGAGAGGGGAACACATAGGAGTGGGAGAGAGGAAAGAGGGGGAGAGGGGAACACATAGGAGTGGGAGAGAGGAAAGAGGGGGAGAGGGGAACACATAGGAGTGGAGAGAGGGGAAAGAGTGGAGGGGAGAGGGGAACACATAGGAGTGGAGAGAGGAAAGAGGGGGAGAGAGGGGAACACATAGGAGTGGAGAGAGGAAGGAGGGGGAGAGGGGAACACATAGGAGTGGAGAGAGGAAAAAGGGGGAGAGGGGAACACAGGAGTGGAGAGAGGAAAGAGGGGGAACACATATGAGTGGAGAGGAAAGAGGGGGGAGAGGGGAACACATAGGAGTGGAGAGAAGAAAGAGGGGGAACACATAGGAGTGGAGAGAGGAAAGAGGGGGAGAGGGGAACACATAGGAGTGGAGAGAGGAAAGAGGGGGAGAGGGGAACACATAGGAGTGGAGAGAGGAAAGAGGGGGAGAGGGGAACACATAGGAGTGGAGAGAGGAAGGAGGGGGAGAGGGGAACACATAGGAGTGGAGAGAGGAAAAAGGGGGAGAGGGGAACACAGGAGTGGAGAGAGGAAAGAGGGGGAACACATATGAGTGGAGAGGAAAGAGGGGGAGAGGGGAACACATAGGAGTGGAGAGAAGAAAGAGGGGGAACACATAGGAGTGGAGAGAGGAAAGAGGGAGGAGAGGGGAACACATAGGGAGTGGAGAGAGGAAAGAGGGGGAGAGGGGAACACATGGGAGTGGAGAGAGGAAAGAGGGGGAGGGGAACACATAGGGAGTGGAGAGAGGAAAGAGGGGGAACACATAGGAGTGGAGAGAGGAAAGAGGGGAGAGGGGAGGAAAGAGGGGGAGAGGGGAACACATAGGAGTGGAGAGAGGAAAGAGGGGGAGAGGGGAACACATAGGAGTGGAGAAAGGAAAGAGGGGGACAGGGGAACACATAGGAGTGGAGAGAGGAAAGAGGGGGAGAGGGGAACACATAAGAGTGGAGAGAGGAAAGAGGGGGTAGAGGGGAACACATAGGAGTGGAGAGAGGAAAGAGGGGGAGAGGGGAAAACAGGAGTGGAGAGAGGAAAGAGGGGTAAGAGGGGAACACATAGGAGTGGAGAGAGGAAAGAGGGGGAGAGAGGAACACGTAGGATTGGAGAAAGTATAGAGGGGGAGAGGGGAACACATAGGAGTGGAGAGTGGAAAGAGGGGGGAACACATAGGAGTGGAGAGAGGAAAGAGGGGGAGAGGCGAACACATAGGAGTGGAGAGAGGAAAGAGGGGGACAGGGGAACACATGGGAGTGGAGAGAGGGGGAAGAGGGGAACACATAGGAGTGGAGAGAGGAAGAGGGGGAGAGGGGAACACATAGGAGTGGAGACGGGAAAGAGGAACACATAGGAGTGGAGAAATGAAAGAGGGGGAGAGGGGAACACATAGGAGTGGAGAGAGGAAAGGGGGAACACATAGGAGTGGAGAGAGGAAAGAGGGGGAGAGGGGAACACATAGGAGTGCAGAGAGGAAAGAGGGGGAGAGGGGAACACATAGGAGTGGAGAGAGGAAAGAGGGGGAGAGGGGAACACATAGGAGTGGAGAGAGGAAAGAGGGGGAGAGGGGAACACATGGGAGTGGAGAGAGGAAAGAGGGGGAGAGGGGAACACATAGGAGTGGAGAGAGGAAAGAGGGGGAGAGGGGAACACATACGAGTGGAGAAAGGAAAGAGGGGGAGAGGGGAACACATAGGAGTGGAGAGAGGAAAGAAGGGGGAGAGGGGAACGATAGGAGTGGGAGAGAGGAAAGAGGGGGAGAGGGGAACACATAGGAGTGGAGAGAGGAAAGAGGGGGAGAGGGGAACAC